>NC_061122.1:105781321-106081321 GCF_002878395.1 Capsicum annuum | reverse complement strand
TACATTATGACTTATATTGTGACCAGTTTAATTTTTGGTATAGTATATATGATGACCCGTTCAATTCTGAGTATTGACTCTATATAAATTATTGGTTCAAACTTTGGTGTTTAATATGATATGATGAAGTGATAAAGTGATGAAAAATTGGTTAGTAATGCCTAATGAATAAATGATACTTTGTGCATAAATGGTAATTAGTTGATACCTAATGTTACTGATCAAAGATGATTAAGGAATGACTAGTGGATTATGGAATAATGTTGGTAAATTGCTAGTGGTGCCATAATGCCAAAGGATGAAGAATTATGGAAGGATGGTAAGTCTATGGTAAAAGTTATTTATATTGTCGGATGATTGCTTCATTCTTCTCTGGAGTGTAGTTTCTAGTCGTATGTTAGTTTGTGATGATTTCTTTGCTTTTTTTTACACCAATTGGCGTATGGGAGCCAATTTGTTATTATATTTGCATATTTTTAGTTCCTTACTTTATGTTATCATTATTATTTTGGTTAATGTACTATTTATGCACAACGATGATAGAGATGATTAATGTTTGATTTTGTACCTTGACTTATCTATCTTATCTTGCATTTTATAATTCTTATATCATGATTTACCTCAGTCGACTGATGATGAATACTAAGTACCCATTATTTTTGTACTCATACTACACTTTTATAACTTTTTGGTAAAGATTTGAGTATTATTTTCTGCAGTTGACTGGAGTTCATGTGGTGTAGATATTTTGAAGATAGGATGAGATCTCAGAGTCTCAGTCGCCTATTTTTGTCTATTTTATTCTATTCAGTCTTTTGTATCAAGACATATGTTTTGACTATTGTTAGACTTTTGGGTTGTATTAATGACATTAAATGCTCTTGTACTGGCTCTACCAGGTCATGGAATTGGTATTCTTGTTTCGACTATTTATCAATTGAGAACACTTGGTTTATTCAAAACTTGTGTTCCATGAATTTTCCCTATGACGGGAATTCCCTACTGAATTAACTCATTACCTTAGCTCCAAGTTATGACATTGGCTTATATACTGGTAGGATTTAGTAGGTGCAAGAATGACTCATAAATTGGATCATGACAACTTGTTATCAGAGGCTAAGTTACACCAATATTGTTTCTACAAGAGCAAATGCTTAGTAGAGTTATGCGGATCAAAATAATGATATCCATTTCCTATCATTGGGAGGATTCAATTCCTTCACTCATATCATTCTAATAGTCTGAGTTGGTCTGTAGAGTATTTCCTTAACTTTACTCTTTTGCGGATGGCCAGGACACGTGTTACCGCTACACGACATGAGGGTCCCGAGATCGTCCCTAAGGATCCTACTCCTATTTGGGAAAGATCTAGAGGTCATGGACAACCTTGTGATATGTCCCTATCTAAGGGTCAGGATAGGCCGTCTTCCCCAAACCCTATTCTAGCACCTAATCTAGAGATTTTTTTGCCACAACCAGTTATAGGCAAGGGACTGACCCAAACTCCACTAGGGTTTATTCCTTTATCATTGCTCAGAGATGCATTAATTTAGCTTTTGGGGATAGTTAGTGGTATGTTTTTTTAGGCTAAGTAGTATACTAATCAGAGAGGTAGTGAGGTAGGAGCACAACTTGTAGCTATAATTCCCATAGTTGAGTTTTCTTATACACCGGTAGTTGCTTAGCCAGTGGTTGCCTAGCCTACAATGACTTCTGAGAAGCAGAACATATTAGGGAGATTCTTGAGATTGGCTTTGCCTAGAATTTCTAGTGCTTCAGGAAGGATACATATGAGTTTTTTATTGATTGTGGGGATAGGCTCTGTAATTTTGTCCTAGTTGAGGCTCGTCATATGGATTACACCATATTTCAGTTTCACTTGTCTATTTATTATTTGTGGAGAGGTTATACAGATTCTAGACCAGCTGGATCTTCTCCCTTGTCCTGGACTTAGTTCTCGAGGATATTATTAGAGAAGTATATGTCTCGCAGCCTTGGAAATGTTTAAGGCACTATTTTTCTAGATTGTTGTAGGGGTCTATAATAGTTGCAGGGTATGAGGCTCATTTTCACTATTTAGCTAGGCATGCGACTTCGATTCCAGACACTGAGTTTGATAGAGTTCATTCCTTTGTCAGAGAGTTAAGACTCCCTATTCATATGTCAACTCAGAGTTTTGTCACTATAGGTAGATCTTTTGCTGAGGTTTTGGATCATGGTCGAGTGATAGAGAAGATGCATCATGAGGCCCAAGAGGGCAATGATAAAAGGGATAGATATCAGGATAGTTTCAGTGGGAGCCATGGTAGTTCCTGATTTAGAGGTAGTAGTTCTCATGGTCGGTATTATCTGTATCTATCCTATCAGCGTTAGAGTTAGCCTAGTCGACTAGTTTTAATAGCTCTTCAAATTACCAATGGATATCGGTCTAGTGCTAGTGATCGCCCTAGTCAGGGCAGTGGTCAGTCTTCTAAGGGTTTTTCTTCTGTTTATTGTAGTCGTGGTGGTTATTTTTTGTTATTTAGATTAGTTTGTTCTAGTACAACTCCAAGAGCATGCATAAGTTATCGGTCTTTCAATCAATTGGTATGTGTTTGCCCTAATTATAGGGCAATTATTATTTTCGCTCAAGGTGATTCCCTATTAGGGAAGTTCATCCCTTAGCTAGAGGTCGTTCTCATAGTCGCTAATGTAGTTCCCAGGGTACTCAAGAAGGTTCTCAGAAAGGCAGGATAAGAGGTTAATTAGGCGCCAAACCAGGTGACGGGCTTGGCCAGTTGTATGTTTTACCTTCTAGACCTGAGACTAAGAATTTAGATGTTGTTTTATAGGTACGATTATGGTGTGCCACCAGTCAACCCTTGCTTTATTTGATTTAGGATCCACTTATTCTTATATATCTTCTTATTATGCATCATGGTTGGAATTGTCTTATGATTAATTATTTGTGCCCTTATGTGTATCTACTCTCGTGGATGATTCTTTAGTAGTGTATCGAGTATTCAGACGATATGTTGTGAGAGTTAGTGATGTTGATACTTATGTTGATCTTATTATTCTAGATATGGTATATTTTGATGTAATTCTAGGCATGGACTGGTTATCCAACTATCATGTAGTCATGGATTATTTTGCAAAGACCATTACGTTAGCATGTCGTCATGCCCCCAATGGTATGAAAGGGAGCGATTAGTCACAAGCTGATAGGTATGATTTCTTATATTTGTGCAAGAAGGCTTATTGCGAGGGGTTGTGATTCTTATCTTTCTTTTATTGATACTAGTGTGGAGAGTGTCGATTGACTCTGTTCCTATTATTTTTTATTTACCTGATGTGTTCTCTACCGATCTTCCTGGTATTCCCTTAGTCCATGAGATTGAGTTTTCTATTGATCTCAAGCCTAACACCTAACCTATTTCTATGGCCCCTTATAGTATAGCTCCTAACGAGCTTTAGGAGCTGAATTCATAGTGTCAAGATCTTCTTGGTAAGGGTTTTATTAGAGAAATCATGTCTCATTAGGGTGCTCCTATATATTTTGTGAAGAAGAAAGATGGTTCCATGTGCATTTGTATTGATTATAGGTAGCTTAATAAGGTAAGGTGAAGAACCATTATGTTATGCCTCACATTGATTATTTTTTCTTACTAGCTTTAGGGTCTGGTAGTGTTTTCTAAGATTAATTTGAGATGTGGTTGTAATCATTTGAGGATTTGGGTTGAGTTTGTCCCGAAGACAACTTTTAGGACCCGTTATGGTCATTATAAGTTCTTAGTGAAGTCATTTGGGTTGACAAATTCCCCATCCGTGTTCATGGATTTGATGAATCGAGTGTTTACGCCTTCTTTGGACTTCTTATTTATCGCGTTCATTGATAAAATGCTTTTGTATTCGAGGAGTAGAGAGGAGCATTATGTCATTTAACGACCATGCTCTACAAATTAAGAGATCTTGTGCTTTTTGCCAAGTTCTCCAAGTGTGTGTTTTGGCTTGAGTCAGTGTCATTCCTTGTCCATGTGGTGTCTAAGGATGGGATTATAGTAGACCCATCAATGATTGAAGCTATTTGTGATTGGGCTAGATCTACATCTCTGTCTGAAGTTCATAACTTTATTTGTTTGTCCAGTTATTATAGATACTTCAATGAGGGCTTTGCTACTATTTCAAACCTTATGACCATATTAATTTAGAAGGTGGTTCCTTTCCGATGGTCTAAGGAGTGCGAGCCGTGCTTTTGAAAGCTCAAGGATTTTCTTACTTTAGATCCTTTAGCTCTTCCTATTGAAGGTGAGGTATTCACCATGTTTTGTGATGCTTCTGGTGTTGGATTAGGTTGTGTATTGATGAAATAGGGTCGTGTTATTGTTTATGCTTTTGCACAACTTAAGGTACACAAGCGCAACTACACACCATGATTTGGATTTAGCGGCGATAGTTTTCGTGCTCAAGATTTGGAGGCATTATCTTTATTCCACTCATTAAGAGATTTTCACCGATCATTGCAGTCTTTAGCATCTTATAAACTAGTAGGGGATTAATTCTCGATAGCATAGATGGATGGATTTGCTTAAGGAATATGATATTTCTATCTTGTACCATCCGAGCAAGGCATATATGGTAGAAGATTCCTTGAGTCTAAAGGTTGTGAGTGTAGCTTGCATTTTAATTTATGAGTCTGTTAGCATGGGACATTCATTCATTATCCAACTTGATAGTTTTCCATGATATTTTGGATCCTAGAAGGATTTTCCAAGTGTGGAGGTGAGGTCCTCTCTATTTGAGCAAACTTGAGATCATTAGTTTGAGGATAACAAGCTTCGCTTCCTTCGTGATTAGGTGTTCAGTGGTGAATCTGAGAAGTTAATCATAGATTCTGAGGGTTCTTTGAGATTTGATGGTTGTACTTGTGTTCCTCAGATTGATGACTTGACTTAGATGATTTTGCATATGGCTCACAACTTTAGATATTCTGTTCACCTCATCATGGCCAAGATGCATAGAGATTTAAGGCAACATTATTATTGGAGTGTTATAAAGAGAGATATGTCAGATTTTATAACTCATTGCTATGCTTCTATCTGTTAGAGGTCGAGCATCAGTGTCGCGATTAATTGACAAATAGATTTCCCATTCTCGAGTGGAAATGAGAATGGATTACTATGGATTTTGTTAGTGGTTAGCCTTGCACTTCTCATGGTACTAATGGTATTTGGGTTATTATGGATCATTTGACCAAGTCTACACATTTCATTCCTATTCAGATGTCTTTTAGTGCTTATATATTAGCCCATATTTATGTTCATAAGTTAGTCAATTTGCATGGTGTGCACATCTCTATTATTTGAGACTGTGGTTTTGTGTTTGGAGAGAGTTTCAGGGGGAGTTGGGCACTTAACTAGATTTGAGTATAGCCTTTCATCCACTGACAAATGACGAGTCTAAGTGAACTATCGAGGTTCTCGAGGATATGCTCCGAGTCTATGTTATGGATTTTGGAGGCCAGTGGGAACAACACTTAGCCTTGGCATAGTTTGCATATAATAATAGCTATCATTCGAGTATTGAGATGGTGCCTTTTTGTGTCCTTGCATGGTGGGAGATGTCTTTCTTCGGTTGGATGGTTTGAGACTTCAAAGATAAGGCCAGGTGGTACTGACTTCCTTTTTGAATTGTTGGATATAATCAGGCTGAATTAGGATAGGTTGAGAGTGTCTCAGAATGGAAAGAAGGCCTATGCAAACCATAGGATTTGTGCCTTGAGATTCAAAATTGGCGCTCTTGTATTCCTCCGTGTATCTCCCATAAATGGTGTGATGAGGTTTAAGAGGAAGGGTAAGCTTAGTCCCAGATATATTAGCCTTTTTGAGATCCTTCGCAATTGGTGAGGTGGTTATAAGTTATCTCTACATTATGATTTTGCTGTTGTTCATCCAGTTTTCCATGTATCTATGTTGTGGCAATACATTGCCAATCTCTCATATGTGTTTAAATGGGAATCATCCTTGTTGGATGAGTGTTTGACCTTTATAATGGAGTCAGTACACATTTTGGCTAGTGATGTGTAGTGGTTGTGCAGTAGAGAATTCCTATAGTTAAGGTTCAATGGAGGCATCTCCCAGTGGAGGAGGCCACTTGGGAGATTGAGGGCGAGTTGAGGGCCCAGTATCCTCACTTGTTTGAGAGTTCAGGTATATCCTAATCCTTAACTTTTGCGAACGAAAGTTCCTTTAGTAGTAGATATTATAATGACCCTTTAGGTAATTTTCCACATTTCCACTTATTTTCAGCGTTAGAGCTTTTCCATAACTTCCCTTAGTCCTTTATCACTTACTGGAGTTGATAGTTTAGTTTTCGGGCAGTTCATTTAGTTTTTTGAGCCAATTCTTTATTTAGAAGTCTTCGCTAGTGCCAAATGACCACAGGATGAAAACTTCATAAAGACGATCTTCTATGCAATTTCTGACTGCGTCAACATCTCTGGGACATCAGTTTTAGGTTAGGAGGATCTTTGGTTCTGGCCCTGATACACCTGAGCTCATTTCGACCTATTGGTTGAAAGTTAGATAAATTGGAAATTTAGGAGTGGGACCCACATTTGATGGAAACAACCTTGGATAGAAAATCCAAGAGCTCCATTGTGTCCGAAACATCGAATTTAGTATGGTTACATAGTTCGTTCACGTATAGGGGATTCTGAATAAATCTCGAGGGAATGAAGTAAACTTGGAAACTTTCTAAGTTTCCAGCTTCTATCTGGTGGTCCGACGATCGCCAACCATGGGCAGCGATTGGAACTCCTCGTGTAGAGGATATTGTGCAAGCACCAACCCCCGTTGCAATCGCAACTGGCCTACAAAGATTGGGATAGTGCGATCGCACATCTGTACTATGCGTAGCAACATCTGATTACCTAGTAGGGGTATAAATAGGCCCCTTATGTCGTGAATTAGCACACTTTTCATCCATACATTGAGGGAAAAAACCCTAAAGAGTGGGATATCTCAAAATTGAGACTTGTGGGTGGCTTGGGTGCTATTAACTTTGATTTTTCTAATTGATTTGAGTCTCACCATGAAGAATCGAATCTAAACGCGAAAAAGTAAAGATATAGGGATAGGATTTCAAAGATAGAAAGATAGACACAAATATGATAACAAAAGGACAATCAAAGGGTGTATCAAACCCAAAAGCCTCCCTTAAAGATTACTAACTAGCACCTAACTCTTATGTGACCACAAAAGGGATTGAATCTCTCTTACAACGGACGTTTCTAATCAAAGATTAACATTCGCTTTCCCAAGCTCTGAAAACACTTCCAAATGGAGGTACATGAATTAATTATTAACAATCAATAAAAACTAACTAAAATAAGCCTAAATACCAAGTATTTAAAGTTTGGCTAAATATTACATAATTAGGGCCCAAAAGTGGTCCAAATGTAAGAAAAGGCCCACTAGGGGCTGTTTTGACCCGCTCTTGAAATGCCAGAGCAGATCAGAAGTAGATCCAAAACACCTTGGATGCATGACCCTTCTAAGGGATTTCGATCCTCGTTTTACACTTATTCGACCTCGACAAAGTCCTTTGATGCTCTTTAATGGTAATCTTGATCCATGTGGCATCTTTTAATAGAACTAAGGAGTCATCAAGAACCTCGAGCATCATATGTATCTAATCTGAAGGTTTGGAGGCAATTTAGCTTGTTTTATCCTCCCCTTCTTGAAAAGGATTTGAACTCGAATCCAAACCTTCCAGATAGAAGCTGGAAACTTAGAAAGTTGGCTATGATCCTTCATAGTAAACATTAGAAACTTATTGAAAAATTTACAAAAGAGTTGGCTATGTGAATCCAAGAGGTAAGGAAACCACAAATGTTAAAATGGCATCACTAAATCCAAGAGGTAAGTCCACCTTCACCTTATGAGCCATAAGACATAATTACTTTATCACCTCTTTAATATACCACATCAAGAGTGGTGCGTCAATTTGCTTTAAAGTTCACAAGATCCAAATAACATTGTCATTCAAACAAGTTGACCAACTAACAAGTTCCCTACCTCTACATAAAGTAAATCTAAGACTAGTATGGATAGCATCATAAGTAAAGAAGTAGTATAGAAAGGAGTCAAGTTTAAAAGCATCATCCAAGATGCTATTATCTACAAGAAGACCATTGGCTCAAAATATATACACATAATGCACACAAGAATGGAATCAAAACATATAAGCACATATGACTATTTCTTTTCAAACAACATCCCTTACGAAAAGGGTAACCAATTGTAAACAATTCACAAAGAAGGGGATCACTCTCACAGAATACATCTGGAGTGTTTTCAAGAGGAGACTCTCTCATTGACTTACAAGTAGTGAAACCTTTGTGAAGACTGGAAACACACAATGTTGAATTCTCTTGGATCTTTTCTTTACTTTCCTTCGTTAATGAATGATTATCTTTCTTTGAAATGCCTCACATGCATAACTTGGGTGTATCAAATGGGATGTAAATCCCCAAGAAAGACTTACCTTTATAGGGAAGGATTCCAATATACCCATCTAAACTTTTCTTGTCAACTAGACCAAGCATCAAGTTGGGTGTGTGGAAATCACAACATTCAAATTTGTCACCGGGTTCAAGTGGATAGAGGGGCCATACCATAGGAATAGACAATACTTCATTACCCCAAACACATCAACCAAATCAAAAGATGTACACTTCACACTATTATCAGCATTATTAAAAGCAAATGGAGAGTAGAGAAAGGTATCACCTAAGTTATCTTCAACTACAGGTGTCCTCATGTATATACTCACTATTAGATTCAAGATGATGACCATGAGTATTCTCAACAATAGGAGCACACAAAGTATAAGAAGAAACAATTTCCAAACAATTGATACTTTCTCTTTCAAGGGAAGAATCCTTAAGTA
The DNA here is from genome assembly GCF_002878395.1 of Capsicum annuum. Lineage (NCBI taxonomy): Eukaryota > Viridiplantae > Streptophyta > Magnoliopsida > Solanales > Solanaceae > Capsicum > Capsicum annuum. The sequence continues at coordinate 106,072,390 of NC_061122.1, read as the reverse complement.
GACACATACCATCACTAGCATCAGAAGAATCATTACTCAAGTCATGACAAGAATCAAAAAACTCATCCTAAAAATTATCAAAAAAGGGTAGGGTATCATACAAAAGATCACAACCACAAGCAATTTCATCGGAACAATCACTAATTGGGTTTCAAAAATATACAAGCAAATAAAATTTATCATTACCCAATTGTTTATTTTTTTTCAAAACCCCACATTCTTTTCCCTTAAGAGTACTCTCATATTCAAACAAGTTATCCACTAATGTGGGTTGTCATAGAGGCTATAAACCTTAAGATGAGCCACACTATCAACATTATTCAGTCCACTAGGTTCACTAGGAGTGATTGTACAATCTTTAAACACAATATTATACTTAAAGAGAGAAGGATCAATCCATGTAGGAGGATTCGAACTTGTAAGTTCACTGTCAGTAAAACAACTATCAAGTTTTGAAGAAGTTTGAAACACATAATCCCTATGAGCAAGCAAAATAATAGAATATTCACTAAAGGACATTCTTAAAGGGCCATTCCTATTTACTTGACAATCTTTTTCAGAATCATTACTCACTTGAGGTTTATTAATCACATCACAATAATCCTCAAGTGGTGTACTAGTTTCACCCATAAGTTGGTCAACAAAATTTTCATAAGACAGTGTACCATTATTCATCACATTAGCTTCAAGACTAGATGGACTCAAATTGATCGTACTAGAAGAATCAATGAGGTCATCAATAGGATCAACTAGAGTTTCCACACTGTCAACGGGTACGTTATCAATAAGAGGTAAATAATCATGAGACTTACATATCGATAAGCTACTAATCACATATTACTAGCCACACAATCATCATTCACATATACAAAAGTATAAGAGTTATCTATTTTACCTTGAATTTATTGAGAATATTCTTATTTGCCTTGGTTTTAAGGTCCTTTACAAGCCTTGGAAGCATCTAAGATTGACCTCGTCGAATATTCAAAGGGAATCTTTTCTTTTTGTTCTTTTTCTCCTCTGTTTGCCATGTTGGTACCCACACACATTTCCTTGTTAAAACAAGGATAAATAATGTTAACTCAGTTTGATGGTAACACCCTTACTTCACTCCTCACAACCTCTCATAGGTTGCAACCTTGTACTCCCTTACTCCCCTTAATCTTTTGTTTTTTAATTTCTTTAGGCTTGGAGTAAGTGGTCACATCTCTTTAAGATTTGGGAAGAATGGATGGAAAGAGATGATTTCCCCATTGATCATTTAAAATCTTAAGTTAATTTTGTATATTTCGAACCTTATATTATGGAAACCAATTGGCTCACATATATAAATATCCATGTTCCAAGCGGAATATATCACACCACATCTACTCATTGTACCCACATTGGGTGAGGGAAATCTTTACTCTCTCAAAAACCTATACACATCCAAGAAGTATGGATCAAGTATAGGATCTCGAGGTTTCCCTAGATGGTCAACCATGGGTGGAATTATGTAGTTCCTATAGTACCAATCATTTAGCATGAGGAGGCATTTCAAAACCCCATAAATTCTTACCTTTTTGGAGTGAATATTTTTTCTTGGATTAATATTTAAAGCTTGGTATACACCATTCGTACATAGGTTCCCCTCATTAGTTCATTCAAGGCTCTCCACATTTGGCCAGACTTTCTTTTGGATTCCACTACTATGATGACAGGCCTTTAATATGGTTAAGGGCACATGTAGCTCTTTCAACTTTGATCATATCATAATCTATGAAGATTCTTTCACAGTCCCATTCCTAATAAAGATATTCTTTGGTATATAACTCTCTCATAAGGATGGGGAGATTAGGAAGATCTTGACTCCTACTATACCCTTCATATCTACCTTGGTTCTCGTTTCTATATGTTAGGGCACTAGGATAAGAAGAGTAAGATATAGTACCCCTAGAATTCGGAGATGCATACTTTTTCTTTCCCATGGAGCAACCTATACTTTAGTTATCATAACCATTCATATTGATTCAACCTTGATAAGAAGTACTATAAGATGAGGAATACGAAACTTCATAATCCTTACATACATTCTCACCATGATCCTTATAAGATTTGTAAATAAATGGTCTATACCTTACAACAATTATAGGCTTGGAGTGGGAAGTATAATACGCCTCACATACCTCATCTTCCTCATAAGGACCATCACAGGAACTTTATCATCTTTATACTCATCATAAGAACTAGGATCATTATTCATCTCATATTCTCCTATCTTAACTGTGGGTATATTCATAGCCCCCTTAATCTCCATCTTATTCATAGCCATAACTATCTTCACCACAATCATAGTCTCCTATGTCATAGTCACAATTTTCTAAGGCTATCGAAGACATTCTTACTAATATCACCTTGTACCTACAAAATAAAAAAATATGATTAGTAGTGAAGCTCCCCACCAACACTCATATGAATCTCACCTTTCTAATTCTCACAATTAGACTGATGAATGATGAAAGTTTCTTATGCTCCGGTAGTCAATAATGTGTCAATCTCTACTTGCTTACGAAGTGGATTCTTGTTTGAATGACTTAAAATAAAAATTACTTAAGGACTTTAATCAAGAAATCACAACACATTCAAAAAGGAGAAAAGCTTGAAAGAAATTGAAGGATGAAAAAATGGGACTCAAGAACTAATAAACCAACTTAAGAGTTTAGGAGCCATGAAAATGAAACTAAGGAATCAAACCTTGAGCAAACTAGAATCGAAAAGCTTTAAATATGTTTGGAAGGTTGATTTACATTGGAGAAGTGGTGATCTACATTGGGGACCTGTTTCAGAAGGTGGGGGCATATCCCCAATATAGATTGGACTTATATGGATGTCCAAATACTGTTTTAACATATGTTTGGGTTGCCGTAACATCTCCATTGTAGGTAAAGGGCAGATAGGGCATAGATCAACCGCCCAACCCTCTTGCAATAACATTTTTCCCCTATTGGTCCCTCTTTATTCACTTAACATATAATATCCTTGGAGTCTTTGTATATGATTTTGTAAAAACACCTTTTTCCTTATTTTTGGATCAGGAAATTTTTTGAAAAATTCAAGTTGAAGATAGCAAGGTTCTCTAAGAATACCATTTTTTCCTAACTTCTTCTCCAAAGCTAAGAATTAGTTGAGATTTTGAACGTTGGAACTTTTAAACCATCTACCCTCATTACAAACATAATTTATCTCAAATTCTTCACCAAAGTCTTTTGATTTTCAATCCACTTCAATTTCATCTACCCAAGCTTTTAATGACAATAAAAGGCTCAATTTCACTCTAATTTAGCTCAAAGTTGATTTACAGACTCATATAGTGTTAGAGAACAAAATTATAAAATTAGAAATACAATAAAAAACACAAAATTAAAAATTCAAAATTTGACATAAGAACAATAATGTTAATAGTAAATTTTTTTTTGGGGATTTTCCATTTTTGACACCACTTTTTTTATTGATTTTAAAGTTAATAAATCTAAGAGTTCATAAACTTGAGATAGAGATCTATGAAAGTGAAGGATTACTACATTAATTTCACTCAATTGTTTAAATATGCTCCCGAGTTACTATCAAACTCTAGAGCTCATATGAGTAAGTTTATTACTGGGTGTCTGATTTTCTAGTCAAAAAGTTAGTACCATCATGTTTATTGGAGATATATATATATATATATTGCTTGGTTGATGACTCAATCTTAATAGATTGAGGTAGAAAAGTTAAAGAAAATAAAGAAGAGCAACAAGAGAGCTAAGACTGAACAGTTTGAGTATAGTCAACCAAGGTCTGGAAGGGGAAGCCATTCATAGTTTCAGGGCCATCCATCAATGCGTGCGCCTTCTTCATCCAGTGCCCCTATACCCAAGACTAGGTAGGAACATTGGGGCAGGACTTCAAACTCCATAGTATAGTCGGGAGGCCTAGTTAACCAACATATACAAAGTATGGAAGGACCTATCATGATGAGTCTTTGATAGGAAAAAAGGGGTTCTATGGTTATGGAAATTTGGACCATAGGATCAAGGAGTTTCCATATAGTAAGCAGGGATGTAGGGATGTATGTCCTTAGACTCGGGCTATTAATGCACCAGCTCAGCCAGGTTGCTCAGTTCATCTATATGGTGCATCATCCAGTACTAGTGGTGTCAGTACCAAAATTGATTCTATGCTTTACCAATCTATTAGGAGTGGGAGAATTTGTGAGACGTTGTCACTGGTATACTCGTACCTTCCACCTTAATGTATATGTTTTGTTAGACCTGGGATCAAATCTTTCTTAATTAACTCCATTGGGTGCTGTATATTTTTAGGTAAGTCTTGAAGATCACTCCAAGCCCCTCTCAGTGTCCACTCTAGTGGGTGAGTCAGTTGTTTCTAAATGAGTCTTTAGGAAGTATCTTATTACCTTCCTCCATAAGATCATACTAACGGACCCAAAAAAGTTAGAGATTGTGGATTTTGATATTATTCTAGGCATTAATTGGCTTTATTCATGCTATTCATCAATTGGTTATTGCATCTGCATGGTGAAGTTTTAGTTTCCTGATGAGGCAATTTTTGAGTGGGAGGGTAGTTTTGTGTCTCCTAAAGGTGGTTTTATCTCCTATCTTAAGGCTAGAAAGTTAATATCAAAAGGGTGTATTTATCATTTAGTTCAAGTCAAAGATACTAAGTCTGAAGCCTCAACAGTTCAATCAGTTCATAAAGTCAATGAGTTTCCTAAAGTTTTCATCCAAAATCTATCGGGGATACCTCCGGATAGAGAAATAGAATTAAGTATCAATTTTTTTCCTGATACTTAGCCCATCTCTATTCCTCCATATCATATGGCTCCATCCAAACTTTAAGAGTTAAAGGAGCAACTTAAGGAACTCTTAGATAAGGTTTCATTGGACCTTGTATTCCTTCATGCGGTGATCCAGTCCTTTTCGTGCACAAGAAAGATGGTACTCTAAGAATTTGTATAGACTATAGACAGCTGAACAAGGTTACCATCAAGAAAAAGTATCCCCATCGCAGAATCGATGATTTGTTTGATCATATTCAAGGTGCTCAGTGGTTCTTCAAGATTGACCTTAGGTTAGGATACCATTAGTTAAAAGTCAGGGAGCAAGACATTTCAAAAATAGATTTTCAATCAAGGTATGGCCATTTTGAGTTTATGGTTATGACATTTGGACTAACTAATGCTCCTGATGAATAAGGTATTCAAACATTACTTAGACATATTTGTCATTGTCTTTATAGATGACATATAGGTGTATTCCAGGAGTGAGAAAGAACATGCAGACTACTTATGAATACTATTGCAGACCCTCAAGGACCATCAATTGTATACAAAGTTTGGAAAATATAAATTTTGGTTGTAATCTATTACAACATGTTATTTCAGGGGCTGATATTCATGTAGATCCTCTATAGACGCACCATTGACTAAACTGACCCAAAAAAAGTAAAGTTCATATGGTCGGATAGTGTGAGAAGATTTTCCAAGGGTTGAAGGATAAATTGACATCGACACTAGTGTCAGTGCTACTAGAAGGGTTAGATAGATTTGTGGTATATTTTTGTACCTGGTGAGTGGTGATTTTACCAATCATTCTCACTCATTATGTGTAAATATTATCTTGTTTTTAAGATATCAACAAGACATAACTGTGATTATTTACACAAAATCTCCACTCCTTGCAGGCATAGATTTAAAGAGATAAGAAAATATGGATTGGGACTTTAAATCATAAAAGAAATCAATGAAATGTTGCTAATGACTCAGAGAAGAAGAGGCCTCAATTACCATGGTCTTGGTCTAAACACTGCAATTGTAGTTAGTTAAGTAGAGAGTATATCCAAGCTCAGGTAAAGATATTGCAATCATAAGAATGCGATCGATGTCTATCAAATCTACCAACATATTGCGATTGCTCGGTCATAGCCGCAACCGTAGTTGCACGATCGCAGTCAAAGCTCCATGATCGCAACATAGTAGGATAAATGTGTAAAGTTCAATGTAGTCAATACGGATAGCTGAATCAAAGTATTAATTTGATGATTCAAAACACTTTAAAGGGAGAGAGAAGGAAGAGATAAAGCCTAAAATTTTTGAGTGAATAATTAATTGTTCATCATTATCGTAATTATGATTCGAAAAGGAAATTAGTGACATTGGAGTGTGGAATTGAAGTTTATTCTTACCCTCTATTATCATGGGCACAATGGATGAAATATTTGGTAAAAGTCTTTTCTCCTATCTCATGAGTCCCTAACTTCTTAATTTTTGGGATTATGATAAACTAAAGTGTAATTGTGTGTGGGTTTTGTTGTTTTTTAGTTGTTGAGTATGTATCCACCATTTATTGAGTTAATGAGTTAGAATTTAATAGGTGAAACCCTAAACCACCATATGGGTTTGATGAGTGAAAACCCCAAACTTTAGAAACCCTTTATCATCCTCGACAGAGGGATGAATATGAATATATGGTAACCACTAACATCTTTCAAAGACGGTTATAGGGGGACAAGACAATGCTGGAAAATTAGGCCTATGGTTTACTACCTTTTGAAATCATAGAAATAAGTGTAATTGGAGTGTAAGCCATGTCAAGAGCATCATCCTAGAAATAGGGATGCTGGATTGAGGTTTTGGGTGATTATAACTTTTACACTTGTTTATAGCTTGAAAGAGCCAATGGGTAAAATCATTGTGGTTTTACTGAATGGTTGGCTAAAATGACTGTAGGCCTAACCTATCCTTTACTTAACCACTAAGTTTCTTGTTAAACCATTAAAAACCCACATGCTTTACTTTTAGGTAGACATAATCCCAAGATCTCCTCAAATCTAATTTCAAATCAATATTATTACTTTGGTGTATTGTAGTCAAAACTTGTTTCAAGCCAACCTCATATTACATCCCCCCATTTTATTTATGTTATTTTTATTGACACTCCGAGTACCCTTCTGGTGATTAAAGCACCCATAAGACTAAAATTTATAATTCGCTCCTTGTGGATTCAACCCCAACTCTAATTGGGTTATTTAAAATAATTGCCTCATCCCTAAAATATAGGAGTAAGTTGAGCATTATCAAAATGGCATCGTTGCCGGGGTATGAAATGTAGATTTCGCTTGTGCGATGTTATTTTTACATGGGTTCACCCATAGTGTATTTCATTTAATTTCCTTGTTGTTTTCGATCTTTGAGTAGGTAAACATAATTATTCCAAATTATCATGAGTCATGAGGGCTTATCTTCTTTTGGGGCTGGAGATCATAAAAGTACCATTCTTATTTCCCCCAACGAGGAGCATGGAGTATTTTATGTTACAAGTGTAATGATACAATTGCTCCATATGAAAGGAATCTTTGTGGGAGAAGCTCATCAAGACCCAAATTATCACTTGAAGGGCTTCATGGAAATCTGTGCTCCGTTTAAAGTTGCACATATATCCCAAGAGTCCATCTGATAACATTTTTTTCCATTGTCTCTCACGGGAAGGCAGTACTATGGCTAAGATCTTTTCCCATCGGATCAATTACTTTATGTTCAAGTCTCATAGAGGCTTTCTTATGTCAATACTTCACACCATATAGAAATTTCAAGTTGACGAATGAGATTGTTCATTTCTGCCAATATCAAGAAGAAACATGGTTGATGCTTGGGGAAGATTCAAGGAAACACTTTTGAAGTACCCTACCCATGAGGTGCCGGAGAAGATGCTTCTCCAAATCTCCTATAGAGCATTGAACCAAAAAAATGCTATAGTAGACAATGCATCCAGTGGATCATTCATCAACTTGTCATATGGGATAGTTTAAAAGTCTTAGACCAAGTCGCAATTTGGTTCAATAGTTGGGACATAAAGGATGCCGAGGAGGCCATTAGGGCTACCTCTTCTCCTTTATGTAATATGATAAGAAAGACGAAGAGAAAGAGACTAATGCAAATATGGACAAAGTGATGTTATGCCTTGAACTCCCACTTGATCATATTTTAAGTGACCAAATGGAAAACGTGAGTGTGATAAGTGCAATAGAAGTTGAACCATGTTAAAATGCGAAGGAGGAGGTAATTTTTGACAATTTAGGTATGATTCCTAGAAGCTTAGAGGATTTTCATCTTGCCCCACAAGGACAAGGCATGAATCAATATTGGAATCGTGAACATCTAAACTTGGCATATTGTTAAAGGAAAGAGGAAATCAATAGAGATATTTTGGCATGGATTTTAAGTAGTTTTGAGAGGACTAGAGAAATAGTGAATGAGATGCGAAGTGGACTTTCGATGCTCCACCAAATGGTTATATCTCACTCCACTACCATCCAACAACTAGAGGCAAAAGTAATCCAAATATCAAGGTATTTCATGGAGAAGCAATGTGAAGAAATGCAAAGTGGGGAGGAGACAAAGGTGAAGAGAAAAAGATCCAATTATGAATAAATTATGCAAGAGAAACCTTGAATGACGCCCAACGCAACTACACCATCATCGAGCAAGAATTGTTAGCGGTAGTATATGCCTTTGAAAAGTTTTTAGCCTATTTGTTATGCACGAGAGTAGTGGTACACATGGATCACTCCTCCCTTAAGTATCTCATGGACAAGAAAGAAGCAAAATTGAATTTAATTAGGTGAATGTTTTTATTACAAGAGCCCATCTTTGAGTTGAAAGACCAAAAAGGGTGCAAGAATCAAGTGGCCGATCAACTCTTTCAACTTGAAGGCAATAATAAATGCATGGGGAAATAAAAATTGATGATGATTTCCCAAAATAATTGATCATGTCCATCGAGGGGAATAATGCACCATGGTAAGCAGAGTTTGCTACCTATGTAGCGAGTGGAGTACTCCCCGAAGGGTTGAGTTACCATAAAAAGAAATGGTTTTTGTTTAACGTAAATAGATATTTTTATAATGAACAATTTTTTTTGGGAATGTGTCAATGGAGTTATTAGGAGTGTGTCATGTATATTGAAATAAATGATATCTTGGAAGCTTGTCAGTCTTCACCTTATGGCAGTGACCATGGAAGAATCTGAACAGCCGCTAAGATTCTCTAATGTGGGTTTTGTTGGCGTTCAATGCATAGAGATGCCATTGAATGAATTAAATATTTTCTCAAATGTCAATGCATGGGCTATTTCAAGATGGCACGAGATTCCCCTCAAGCCTAACCTTGAGGTGGAACTTTTTGATGTATTGGAAATTGATTTCATGGGTCCTTTTATGAGTTTATTTAGGAATAAATACATTTTAGTGGCGGTCAATTAAGTCTCCAAATAGGTGAAACCCATCACACTCTCTACTAATGAAATAAAGTATGTTACCTCATTTCTAAAAAAACACATTTTCATAAGGTTCGGCACCCCTCGGGCCATAATTTGTGATGGCGGCTCACATTTTTACAATCGGGTGTTTGGTGCTCTTCTGGACAAGTATGGGGTTATACACAAGGTTGTCACTCTATACCACCCCCAAACGAATGAACAAGTGGATTTTTCGATTAGATAAATGAAGCCATACTAAAAAACACAGTAAATATAGGTTGCACAAATTGGGCAAGACAACTTGATGAAGCATTTTTGGCTTATAGAACGTCCTAAAAATCCTAATTGAAATGTATCCCTATTAATTGGTGTTTGAAAAAGCATGCCATTTACCTTTCAATCTTTATTACAAGGATTTGTGGGCTTTAAAGAGGTTAAATATGAATTGAGAAGAAGCATCTGAGGCACAAGTGACGCAACTCTATGAGATTGAAGATTTGTTCTTAAAGGCATATGAGAGTTTGGTATTTTATAGGGAGAAAATGAAAAAATGTAAGGAAACTTGGATATTACAGCGAGAATTCCACATTGGAGAGAATGTACTCCTCTACAATTCCCATTTGAAACTCTTCACGGGGAAGCTCCGCTCAAAGTGGTTGGGACCATTTGTGATTTCTAATGTCTACTCGAAGGGTGTCATTGAATTGGAAGATAATCAAGGAAAAAAAATTTTAGTAAATGGTTAAGGGGTAAAGCATTAAAATAAGAGAATCGCCATGGTGGCCAAGGTAGAGTGTATCAAATTCAAAGATGCTATGTGCTGAAATGGAAGAGTCGTGTCGTGACGTTAAATTAGGCACTTAATAGGAGGAAAACCATTTTAAACTCATCTTGTGTTTGTTTTGATGCTTTGTAGGTCTTTTAACATAAGTAGTGTGCCCGGAAAAATAAGGGAAAACAGAGTTGGAAAACTGACAAGTATGGAGGAAATAAAAAATAGAGCAAAAACAAGGAAGTTCAATCTCAGTTACCACGATCGCGATCATAAGACCTCAATCGCATAAATGAGATCACAAACATACTGATGCAGATGCAGCATCAATTCCTACACTGCCTGTTGTCTCCAAAAGCCTTTCTCATCCCTTTTACTTCTTAAATTTACTTCAGTGGGGACACCTCTGGCCTTTGAGTTCGGGGTGTAGAGAGGCTACATTGGTTTTAATAGCTATGGATAAACTTTGCCCCATGATAGATTGAGTGATGACATTTTTAAGGTGAAGGAGTCGATCATGAGTTTTGAATCATAGGTGCAGGGGATTTCTAAGTACCCGTAGCATAAATGTTAAGAATATAAGGGAAGTCTGAGTAATTGTGGCATTTTATTTTGTTAAACTAGGGTCAAGTTCTGCACCATTGGCAATGTCTGAGTAACCATATGGTTTGTTTCCCATCTTGAGCTAACATGTGGGACTAAGTACTTGATTATAGCCATATTTTAGCAAGTTGCGTGTGGTGCTAATGTAAAATGAGCAATTCTCTCCATCTAAAATTTTGAGAATCAATGGCATGGACATGAGCAATGTTGTAACAAATTTTTGTTTTTTTGTGGCTTCATAAATTTTTGAGTTGTGAATAGAAATAAATACTCCAAATTGTCTCTAACAGGAGGGACATTCGAGCCCCCTTGATGAATTTTGCATGCCATGGGCGGCGAGCTGTTTACATTCATATATTGTATACTTGTATTATCCTAAACTTTCCCTGTTAGTCTTTCAAAGCTAATTTTGATTATATGTAGTTGAAGAAATGATATAAGGCCATCTTTGTGACTTTGAAACCCACTCTAGCCTAAAGTCTACCCGTGCATAATTGTAATCCCTTGTTACCCACTTTGAGCCTTTTGATCTTTCTTTGTAAAACACTTTACAAGCCGTGACCCATTGTTTCTATCTCTTTTTTGAACCACACCCTCCTTTATATTTAAATGCAATTTGAGTCTAAAAATAATAAGTTGGGGGTGTTGAAAGTTAATGGAAGAAAGTTGGGAGCCACAAAGTGTTAGTTAAATGTCGAATATACCTAAGTGTTGAGAATAAAGAAATAGAAAAAGAAAGGATCAAATAGAGGATGGAATTGCATGAAATTGGCTAGAAAAATAAATAGAAAGGAAAACAGGTGAAAAAAGGAAGCACAAAGTGGGCATGATAAAAAGAGAGAAAAGAGAGAATAATGGCCTATAGTCAAAAAGGCAAAATAAATAGAGATATATAAGTGTTCAAGGAAGGGTATATCCATGTTGATCCCAAAATGACATCCTACCCTAACCCGGTCCTATGTTATAAGATTAGAAAGCCCTTTGAGATCTCCAACCACTTACTCTCTTTATAGTGGCAATTGAAAATAGGGGCAAGCTTATGGTATGACACTTGATGCCTAGAGATCTCTTTTATGAGTTAAAGAGCTTTTACACTTAAATTTTATTATTGTGTATTTAGTAGCTTGGTATGTGAAATTTTATTTCTTGTGAGGATTGGCATGTGAAACAAGTTAAGGTGGATAATTTTTCTCCTTCTAAGCATAGAGGCAAATGGAGTATAGCTTATTTGTAGCCAAAAGAAATCTATTTCTTAAGTATTATTTGTGTTGTCTGGTTTCTCTTAAAGGTTTTATGCATCCTTATGTATTGTATTTTTTTATGATGAGGGATATAGGGAAAATAGCTAAGCACATTTGCAAAGATTCTACTTGTGCTGATGACCACGTTCAGCGTCATTGTGAGCTTTAAGGCAGGAAGATTGGGCATTAATGTTTATTGTCTCATGGTATGAGAAGTGTTGCTTGAGGAAAAGAAAAAACTTTAAGTTGGGGGTGTTGATGAGTGGTTATTTTCCCAGTCATTCTCACTCATTATACGTACACATTATCTTGTTTTGAAGAAATCAACAGGACATAACTGCGATTATTTTCACTAAATCTCCACTCCTTGTAGGTATAGAGTTGAGGAGATGAGAAGATGTGGGTTGGGACTTGAAATGATAAAAGGAATAAAGAAAATTCTACTAATAAATAAGAGTAGAAGAGGACTTGGTTATCATGATCACAGTCTGAACACCGCGATTGTAGCTAGTTAGGAAGGGATCATATCCAGCCTTAGGTAATGCAATTGTGATCAGAAGAACATGATCACAGTCTATCAAATCTACCAACAAACCTTGAATGCTCGGTCATAGCCACAACTATGGTGTGCGATCAATCGAAGATCTGTAACTATGTTATGGAAGTATAAATGAGTAAAGGGAATTGTAGTTAATTCGGAAAGCTAAATCAAAGACTTAAATTGAGTAGTCAAAACACTTTAAAGGGAGAGAGAAGGGAGAGAAAAACCCTAGAATTTTCGAGTGAAAAATTAATTGTTCATAGTTATTGTAATTATAATTCCAAGAGAAAATTAGTGACATTGGAGTGTGTGATTGATGATTATTCTTACCCTATATTATCACGGGCACCATGGATAAATATCTGGTAAAAGTTTTTTCTTCTATCTCATGAGTAGCTAACTTCTTTATTCTTGGGATTATGTTAAACTAAAGTGTAATTGTATCTGGGTGTTGTTAGGTTTGTATGTTTGTTTTAGTTGTTGAGCATGGATTTCACCATTGCTTGAGTTAATGAGTTGGAATTGATAGGTGAAATGAGTTTGATGGGTGAAAATCCCAAACTTTAGAAACCCTTCATTATCTTTAAAAGATTGATGAAGGTGAATATATAGTAACCCATAGCATCCTTAAAAGAGGGTTATAGGGGGACAAGGCAATGGTGGACAATTAAGCCTATGGTTTACTACCTTTTGAAATCTTATAAGAAAGAGTAATTGGAGTTTAGGCCATGTCAATAGCATCATCCTAGAAATAGGGATGCTTGATAGAGGTTTTGCGTGATTATAACTTATCCACTTATTTGGTGCTCGAAAGACCCAATGGGTGACATCGATGTAGTTTTATTGAATAATTGGCCATAATGACCATGGGCCTAACCTATCATTTACTTAACAACTAAGTTTCATGTTAAACCATTAAAAACCCACATACTTTACTTTTAGATAGACATAATCCCAAGATCTCCTCAAATCTTGATTTCAAATCAATAGTATTACTTTGGTATATTGTAGTTGAAACTTGTTCACAAAACATCAGTATGATTCAATTTGGGTTATAGTTGATCGAATGACTAACTCAGCCCACTATTTACCTGTTAAGACTTTAGATACTATGGTGGATTATGCCAAAATATATGTTTTCAAGTTAGTAAGACTTAATGAGATATCCTTATCTATTATTTCGGATAGAGGCATGCAATTTACTTTCCTGTTTTGTCAGTCTTTTTAGAAGGGCCTTCATACAAAGGTTAATCTTAGTTAACTGATAACTGATAAGCTCAGGTCATGGTATTCATAAAATAACAGTGAATATGGATTTTGAGGTACTTATTAATGTATAAACAAATATTGGGGCTGAAACCAGACTAAGCTAACTTAATTAGACTCATAATTGACCATATTACTGACTCACTGATATTTCCTATGGTATAACTAAAATCATTCTATAGATACTGAAAACTAGGTAAACAACTAAATTTTGGATATTCATAACCCCCATGACTCGTTAGAAGTGATAATACGAACACATGAGAGCATTTGAGACCATAACAACTAAGCATTATATAAAGAAATAAATCACTTGGGCATTTCGTCAAATACATGGGGATCATGAACTTGGACATGGTAATATCTAAAATATGGGAGCATAGCATGATTATATAACTACTATCATAAATTGGAGAATTTATATGAAATTCATTTGAAATAGAACATGGACATTTAATCATACATGTAAAGATCATAGCTTGAACCTATGAATGTCTTTATCATGGGTGAACAATAGAATTACATGAAAAAATTCATAACTTTGGGATTCATCTAGAAATTGATTGAACATAACATGGGAATTTTACCAAAAATGTGGACCCTAAACTTGTGCATGGGAATAAGCAAGCATGCAAAAATATCATGGCTACACAAATCAATTCACAACTTAAGAATTTGATTTGAAGATCATAACATTTAAAATATATATTGGCTCATTCCATTTGAAAACACATATACATTTAACTTAAAGTCAAACACATGAGGATCATGAGATAAAACATGGGAGTAGTTAAAGCATTAAAACCACATAAATTTCAATATTAAAAACATGGGTTATGTATTTAGCATATGAAAATCACCATTTGAACATATCAAGTCAATTTCAATGAAAACCATTCGTAAACATGATACATAATCTAAATTCATAATGGTTTCATGAATGTAATTCATATTAACATGTAAAGATCATAACTTTGAACTTAAAAATAGGTTTTGGGATCCATGGGTGAAAGGGGACCATGGATGAACTCCCACATACCTTCATAGATGATTTCTTAAAGAAACTTGAAATTAAAACTTGAGTTCTGGATTTTCTTGGGGAAGAAATCTTGAATCTTTTTAATCATAAACTCTTTGTGTTCTTGAGAGTAGAAACTTGAACTTTGAAACCCTTGGAAATGATGTTGAAATCTTTTCTGAAGATTCTTGTATTAGAGAACCTAATTCTTATTTTTTCTTGAATAGATTCTAATTGAGTCATGAAGTTCTTTAGTGGAGATTAGGGTTTGTTATTGAGGGAGGGTTGGAGAGAATCTTTGGATAAAGGGGAAAATAATGCTCCTTAAGGCTTTAATTATCTATTATGGATGAGTTAGGGTGGAGGAAAAGACCCCTTTTTCCTTAAAATACGAAAGCAAAACCTGGAAAATAGGTACGGGCGATGGAGCATGCGTCGTAGGCATATCACCTCATCTTACTTTCTCTCATGAAAATGGCTGTAACATTTTACTCGAGTATTAGATTTAGAAGGAATTGGTATTGTTGGATACCAGATTCAATTATCTACAATTTGGAGGGTCTTGAGATAAAAAATTCAATGTCTATCAAAAGTTATATACTTTCAAAGTTAACCCTGGTAGAATCAAATATCAAACTTTTGACAAATCAAAGGATCTTAGCTCAACTTGGCTCTAAATGATTTCTATGAACATTTTTAACCTCAGTAGCATTTCACACACTAGTATAAACATCATGAAACTTACATTCAAATAAGAATCACTTGGATTAGAACTTATATATGTAAGAATGATGGTTCAAAGACTAGCCCAAAAATGCAGGGTATGACATTATCTTCCCCTTGGGAACATTCATCCTCGAATGAATCTAGTTAGACTGAGAGTACTATACAAAGGTAACTAATATCATATTCTGAACATGCATGACTTGTAACACGACTGCATGATACATGAACTAAAATAATTCCATTAATACATGTAATGACATGAGAATAGTTATAAGGCTAAGATAGAAACAAGAGAGTCAACTGATGAGTAACCAATTACTTCACGATGGATCTTGTTTCTTGAAAAGAGATCAAAGGTTTAGGACATGAATACTCGGGATATTACATCTCCCCATTGGGATACTTCATCCCCTGAATAATACTAACTTAGCTGAAGTACTAAGGAATGACTAAGATGATGCACGAAACACTTATCAACTAAATCATGGCTGAATATCTGGAATCTAAATTTAATGCCTGACGGATGAACTGAACTAAATTTTACGACTTGCAAGGTCGTGAATAAATTAACTCATGAATAGAAAAGATGGGAAACCATAGGAACTTGTCTGTCTGACTGCTAATCGAAATTACTGGTTAAATGGACTGAATTATACTGAAAGCTTATACTCAACAATACATTCCACTTGTACCCCAATCATGATATTCAATCCCATGTTCATAACCACATATGCAATTCAAAGAAAACACCCATAAAATCAATTTTCTCATATTCTCTAAACCTTTATCCTTGAAACTTGCATTCATTAGCCTAAGAAAAGACACATAGAATTTTAACTAATTATGACATAAGGAAAGGTCACTGAAAGATTAGAACATAAGGACCTAAATTATGAAAGGATAACTATGGATAACTTGACAGTTTATTGAGGCCGGAGGAATAAGGTATCAAAAGAATGAATTCATCCAAGAGAGCTAAACTGAGGGCATACATGACATAAACTGAATTTCGCTTACCATTAGGAGTATAACATAAGAACTTGGAACGGAACATACTGTAAAACACGGGTACATGAGTGATGAGTTGCATGACCTATGTTTGGTGGTCATGGTTTCATGGAACATAATTCTTACTATTGAGAGAACTAGAACTGCCTATACTAGGCAATGGAAGAAGCATACATGATTTTCTATGAAGCACATCAATATGAGCTGCGATGATGTAGCTGACATATTAGGCATAAGTAGGTGTCGTGATGACTGAAACACTTTGCACTAAGATAAAAATAGGTTGGGAATTTTCCTTCCTTATTGCTTTTCTACACACTGGCACTACTACTAAAATTTAAGAGCCTGACTTGGTTACTTGTTCTCTCATCTACCCGTTAGACTAAAGCTACCATCTTAAGTCTGTAGACCCTTTTTATAACTCTAAAATTTCTATAGCCCATAAATTAGCTGGTAAGAACGTTACATACTACATTACTAGCTTTATTCATACTTAGAAACTCAAGGATACTATCTAAGAACCCACCTTTTAAAAGCTTAGAAATATTGCAATCCCATATAACCTTGGGTACACATTAGATCCTACATACATCATTATACTCAATTTCAAATTAATAAACTTAAACTATTGTATACACTATTCAAGCCTACCGATTCACCTTTTATACAACTAGATAAATAATCTACTCAATCTGGATAATGCTATCCCAACTCGACTACTGCTAAACTTCTAGGTTTATGCTACTAACTCTAGATTACATGCTATCATAGGATTTTGATAAGGGATCTAAAAGTACATCTAGCTTCAGCTCGATATAGGATTTTCATGAATAAGAATAAATATTTTCAAAGTTCAGAACATAATGGAACTAATGGGATAGTTTGAGCCTACATGTAATCTAATAACTGTCTATAGGATTGTTTGAGAGAACTCTGTCTGTAAGAGTTTGAGTTTGACTATTTTGATTTCATAAAAAACAATGTAAAAATTGCATGAATAGAGAAAAATGAGAATCTATATAAGTTTATAGAGAACCTTTCTATACCACGGTCTGAGACTTAAAAAATGGGAAATATTTCCTAAAGGCCCGGTAGCCTCTTGAAGAAAAGTATAGACCTCTTCATGCTATTCCTCAATACTCTAATAGACATAGACTGATATTCACCTTAGGACACTTGAACTCTGTCCTCTGATACTAAGTTTGTAATGATCCGAGGCTACCCCCTAGTCGTCATACGGTGGTTGGAACCATAAGTGATCCCAAGAAAACCCATGAACTAGCATAATGTTAAGAAACTGCATTATAATACATTAAATAACTAGTTCTTCTATGCAAAAACATAATTATACTAAAAATTTGAAATAGTATGTAAGTGATCAAGTTTTACAATCTGATAAATCTAAAGGAAGAAACTGAAATTACATGACTGACTCTGACTGATATCTATGAAGACTCTGCTATGATAACTATAAGTAGCTAGGACATGCCTTCAGCGACCATTAATCAATACAAATGGGTAATAAATAAATTGTACATGAACTAAAACTGTCTCGATTTCCCGAAATAAAAGAACTCATCATCTGTTGGCTGGAAACTGTAACTATCTAATCATGAAGTGGGTGCTATAAATGGTATGCACATTATGAAATAATGTAGTCACTTAAACGTATATGTGGATCAATAATTCTGGAATGTATTGAGTATGCATGGGTGAATGCAATAAGTAAAACTGATTTCATAAGTAATCGTAAAACATGCATGTTAAGTGTAAGTAGAGTCAACAATAGGGTAGAATAAACTAAAAACTAAAATGTGTTAAAGCATGAGTAACAAACGTACTCTGATAAGATGTTGAATCTCAATACTTAGTTTCTATAAAACCTTACTTTAATGATATAAATAGAACTGAAGTTGGGAAATGGTAAAACATGGGTATTGTATAAATGTTGAGTCTAAAACTATGTGATAGAGGCTGACCTAAATCGAGGATTTGAATATATAATCATACAAAGCATGAATGAATAAACATTTAGAACCAATCATAACATGTTTTAAACTTATCTGATTAACTGAATGATTGATAGTTGAATACTGGTCATGTATGGTAGAACTGTACTTAGTCTAAATAACTAGGCTGAAATTGTGGAGTACTATGCTTATGAGGTAAGGGTTATCAAAATAACATGAGATAACTGAGCGTGAATATGTTAAAATGGTAATATCTGAGAATGCAAGACCAAACGTATAACATAATTATGAAATAGTTTGTAAAATAAAATACTGAAATACTAATAACTAAATATTATGGTATAGCAAAACTTTCTGCACATTGTACTGAGTACTATAACTGAGACTTTGGGAGGTATCATCAAACCAACATTCCCTAGTTTAAGCTAATTGGGGTCTAACTTATAACCCCAGTTGAAGGGTGTCGGTACCGTGCCACGGGTACTAACATTGGCAGTGTGGATCTACTAAAATAAAGTCCCGAAGGACTAAAGCGTCACCTTCTACTAGCAGGTGATCTAGTGAGATATTTGTCAACCTTCAACTGGCAGGTTAACATCTAAAACCTACGCTGACTATGTAGTTCTTGAATGCAGGGATTGCTACTAAGGGTCACAAACTCAACTGGCAGGTGATTCCCCATCCCTAGGTTCATTCAGTGCTAAATCCTACTCACAACTGAA
The DNA here is from genome assembly GCF_002878395.1 of Capsicum annuum. NCBI lineage: Eukaryota > Viridiplantae > Streptophyta > Magnoliopsida > Solanales > Solanaceae > Capsicum > Capsicum annuum. Next base: position 106,053,230 of record NC_061122.1, on the reverse strand, counting down.
TGACACTAGAATACTAATTGGTGCATACCCTATTAACTAATAACTGATAAGCTCAGGTCATGGTATTCTGAAAATATCAGTGTATACTGATTTTGAGGTACTTATTAATGTATAAATTGATACTGGGGATGAAACTGGACTGAGCTAACTTAATTGAACTCACAACTGACCATATCACTGACCAAATTATATTTCATATGGTATAACTTAAATCATTCTATAGACACTAAAAACAAGGTAAATAGCTAAATTTAGGGTATTCTTAATCCTCAGGACTCGATAGTAATGACAATACAAACACATGAGAGCATTTGAGATCAGAATAAGTAAGCATTATTTAAAAAAAAAAACCATCTCTTTGGCATTTTATCAAACATATGGGGATCATGAACTTAGAGATTGAAATATCTTTAAAATGGGACCATAGAACTAAAATCATGAATTGGAGAATTTACATGAAATTTTCTTGAAATAGGACATGGGAGTTTAATTATACATGTAAAGATCATAGCTTGAACCTAGGAATGCCTTAAACATAGATGAACAATATAATTACATAGAAAAACTCATAACTTGGGGATTCATCTTGAAATTGATCGAACATGATATGGTAATTTCATCAACCATGTGGAGACCCTAAGCTTGTGCATGGGAATAAGTAAGAATGCAAGAATATCATGGCTACATGAAATAATTCACAACTTTGAGATTTGATATGAAGATCATAACATTTAAAATATGTATTGGCTAATTCCATTTGAAAACCCATAGACTCTTAACTTGAAATCAAACGCATGAGGATCAAAAGATAAAATATGTGAGTATTTAAACCATGAAATTCAAATAAATTTCAATATTAAAAATATGGGTTAAGGATTTGGCATATGAATATCACCATTCAAACATATCAAGGCTCAATAAAAATTATTCGTAACCATGATACATAATCTAAACTCATTAATGTTTCATGGATGTAATTCATATTAAGATGTAAAGATCATAATTTTAAACTTAAAAATAGGTTTTGAACCCCATGGGTGAAAGGGGGCCCATGGATGAACTCCCACATACTGTAGTAGATTATTTCTTGAAGAAAGTTGAAATTTAAACTTGAGATATTGAATTTCTTGGGGGGAAAAGCTCTAATCTCGGAAATCATGAATTGTTTGTGTTCTTGAGAGGCAAAACATGAACTTTGCAACCCTTGGAGATGAACTTGAAAGCTTTTCTTGAGATTCTTGGATTAGGAAACCTAATTCTATATTTTTCTTAAAGATATTGTAATGGAGTCTTGAAGTTTGTGAATGGATATTAGGATTTGTTCTTGAGGAAGGCTTGGAGAGAAATTATGGATAAAGATACTCCTTAAGTCTTTAGTTATCAATTATGGACAAGTTAGGGTGGAGGAAAAGACACATTTTCCCTTAGAATTGAAAAAATAGGTGTGGGTGATGGAGCGCGTGTTGCGGGCATATCACCTCATCTTACTGCCTCTCACGAAAATAGCTGTAACTTTTCACTCAGGCATTAGATTTAGGCAAAATTATTGTTGCTGGAAAGATGATTAAATTATCTAATATTTGGTGGGTCTTAAGATGAAAGCTTCCACGTATATCAAAAGTTATATACATTCTAACTTGACCCTTGTAGAATCGAATACCAAACTTTGGACGAATCAAAGTATCATAGCATAACTTGGCTCAAAATGATTTTGATGAACAATTTTAACCTCATGAGCATTTCACTCACTAGTATAAAGATCATGAAACTTATATTCATATGAGAATAACTTGGATTATAACTTATACACATAAGAATGACAGTTCAAAGACTAGCCCAAAAATGTAGGGTATTACATTTTCATCCTCTACTCTCTCATATACAAAGAAAAGAAAAACTCTTCCAAACTTTAAGCATTCATTCCCCATACTAGGATACTTTCGAAGTGCTAGTTTCTCTTGCTAAATGATTGGCTACAAAATTCCTCTTGTTGTTTATTATTTATTTGCTGCTAAATCGGTTAGTGTTCTAATCAATACATATTTTCCCTTATGTGTGAGACAATTAAAACATAGAAAACATGCCTATATGAGATAATTCAAAATGACTTTTCAGTGATTGTTTATTGTGTCCATACTTTGTTATGTGTTGGTATATTATTTTTTCTTTCATGCATTAGTATTTAGATTGTATTTAACACGCACTATTAGAGCTATTAGAGTGATATTCTAGAATTGGAAGAGTCGGCTCAAGATTTGAGATGGATTTCTCTGTCCCTTATAGTTTCGTTGATTCTTTTTATATTGGTTTGTAACTTTGTATAAACCTCCACAGGTAATAATATAATAAATTCTAGTCTGCTTGGGAGGCGGGGATTTATGTGATTTATGAATCTCATAGACAAATATAACTTAAGATTGATGTGATTACGTGATTTATTTCAACCACCTAGGCAAAAACCCTATTAGGATCCACTAATTAATTTGTTGACCGCCTAGAAGCATGTCTTAGGATTAACAATCAACTCTTTTAGTAAAGTAAAATCAACTTTGAATATGTTGAATTGATCTGCAATTTACTTTTATCATTTGGCCATAATTTTTAGAATGACTGAATAATGTTTCAGAAATTAATATTATTTTCCATCTCTTAAAAAGTAAATTTCCAACAATTGAAACTCATTTTTATCATTTTTGAGAAATTAACATAATTTTTAGCATTTCTACGAATTTTGAACAATACAAAATGATTTCAAGCAGTTAAAGAATTTTTAGCATCTTTTATGAACTTGCATCACATGAATTTAATTTCCAAAACATTAAAAAATAATAAATTGAATTTTCAACATATTTAATTAAATTTACAGAACATATAATGTACTTTTCACAATAGTTTTGTTAATTTCTAGATATAATTTTGAATATGTTAATTACTTTCAGCATGTAAAGACGTTTTAGCACCCTAAATTTAAACTCTAGCATTTTCGCATAGAAATTAACTATTATCATTTCAAACATAGTTGTTTAACTTTGACATGTTTCTGTTTTTTATAACCATGACGTTGTTTTGAAATGAATAACAATTATCTTTTGTTCAACACCTAGATACCATGTCTATAGGTTTAATTAAACAATAAATAATCGTTTGTCTTGCATGCTAATCACAATAATGATCTCTTAATTAACCAAGAGGCATCTTTGAGATTATTACGTGCTACATGACGTCCTATTTGTTTTGCGCTTTGAGTCCTACTTGGAAACATAGCTTTATTTTTCTAGACCACAAATACAAATTAGCAATGTCTAATACCTCTTAGACGATAAGTGGGATGATAGGTATTCTAGATGCATTAGTTTTATCCTTTCTATAATGCTTTTAGGTTAACAACCAGCCTATATGAGGTGGGGCAGATAGTCATTTAGAAGTGATGTTCTCCAACATAAATTACATGACTTATGACATTGTCATATGTCTAAGAATCCGGCCAATGGGTTGGATAATGATTAAACAAGTTGGGGTTCTAATACAAATGAAACAAAAAATATTTCCTTCATTTGATTTTTTTATTTTATCCATTTATTTTATTTGCTAATGTATTTGGGGTAGTTAGTTTATCTAAGCAGTCCCCTTGCTATAATTTTTTTCATTCTTATTTTTTTCTTTTATTGTTCTTTTATTAATTCTTGTGTTGTTTACTACTTAAGGTAATTATCAAATATTAATAACAAATTACGCATTTATTCATTAATTACTTTATCACTTATTTAACATTAAGTTGACAATAATCTACCTTTATTAGATCAAATATAATCCTCACGTAATGTACAAATTTTGTCGGGAACCACCTTTGTGGACCTCGAAAGGTGCCTAACACCTTCCTTTTGAGTAAATTTAAACCCTTACCTGGATTTCTGGTGAACTAAGACTAAATAATAATATAGGTTCATAGTTAACCTACACCAGTGCCCTAACTCCACTTAATACATTAGCCGGTGACTCTTTACACTTTCCTTAAACAATCCTAAAAAGAGTAGTCGCACCAAATCCTACTTTTCGCCAGAAAAATAGGATGCGATAGGCCCTTAAAATTTTTTTTGGATTTCCCATCTCTAGATAGGATACGACTAAGGGAAATGACTCGTACACTAGGATACGAGTGGTATGGGTTAGCCGCATGCTGACCAGTATTGGTTAGTGTGTTGGATTTGGATTCTAGAATGGATATGACTTGGGTGGTATGAGTCATATTGGTGGATATGGATTTTTTGGTTACTTTAGTTAATCTTAGGCTTGGTAACATAAGTTGGATCTAAGTACGAATGGCTCACCAAGCTCCATAAGCCAGGGTACTAGTCGTACCATGGATTCGTGTGGTGGTCAGTGTTCAATCCTATTGGGATTCTATTCTGCTAGTGGTACAGATCAAAGGTACTAGTCATATACTTGGATACGACATGGTGTTGGTTGAGTCATTCCTTGGATAGTTTTGGATCCAATATAGATATCTTAGGTATTAGTGGTGGGTACCACTCCTATTAAAGGGTACGATTGGTATGGATATTTGGGAGTTTAAGTTAGGGTAATCTGGACATTTTTTCACTTAACCTAATAAGGCCTCATGACTTATATTCCTATTAAGAGGTTATTTTCCCTATTATTCTATTTATTATCACTTAAAAACTTCTCTTAAACACTCTATAATTCTCTTTAAGGATTTTGGTAAAGAAAAGCTAGAATTTCATCTTAAGTATTAATTTGGGGCTTTTTTTAGTGATTTCTCTCCATTATCTTCTGGGATTAAGGAATGATCTCTTCCCTCATTGTTAGTTCAAACTAAAGGAATGGTTTTATACAATTTTTCATGGTTTTATTATTATATGGTTTTGGATTTTCAAATATAATTTGGGGTTTTTGATTATAAATGCTTTTTATGATTTTCCCATTATTTAATTATTCTTTTATATGCTTTAATGGTTGTTTTTGATAATTGGTCGCATGGGAATGGTTATTTGGTAATTTGTTTTCGTATTGGAACTACTATGCCCCTAATATGTTTGATAGAATGCTTATATGAATGCTTTCACTACATTATTGGATTTTAATGGAACTATTGTATGGTTTAACTTGGTAATGGTACCCTAAATGGTTAATTTGTTTGAAATGGTCAAAATGGAATGATTTTTGTTGAACAATCATTCTTTTGGGGTACATGGAATCCCCCATGTAATAATAATAATGGAATGCTTATGGGGTACATGGGACTCCTCCAAGTTAATTGATAATATGATCTATGGGTACATGGGACTCCCTTGATCTCAAAAAGGTTTGGCTAAGGACAATACTTACAATTTATAGTTGATATGATAATACCACTATGTATAGCCTCGGTTAATAATAATGGCTTGGTTGGTTAAAAATGGTTTTAATTCAAAAATAATGGTGTGGTGTGATAGCTAACCATGAAGGTAGGAGTTTAATAAAAAAACACTAAAAACTCATGTTTGCCGACACGAGGGATAGGACATGGTGACCCTTTTATGATACTTTATGGTATGCTAAAATCCTCTAAGTACATTCTACATATGTATCATGGAGAGTGAGGGTACTTAGGAATCCCTTACTCCTTACTCTAATGCTGTCTCTGGTTCATGCAGAGATATGCATCGGGGCCTGTTCAGGGGTTACACTGGAACATTATTGCCCGTGGGTGGTTAAGGATAGTTAAGCTTCACATACCCAGGATAATGGTTTTAAATACATGCTAAACCCAGTTCCCATACACGATATGGTTATATATGTGTGTGTGTGTATGTCTGTGTAGGAATGGTTTTAAATGCATACTAAACCCAGTTCCCATACACGATATGGTTATATATGTGTGTTTGTGTAGGTATGTATGGTTTGTATGCATACATTGGTTTACTTGGTTCGACTAGATGGCGTTATTTTATACTTATCCTCAGTTCATGCCAGCGTTCATCTTGAAAACTATCTTTGGGTGGCTGTATCGCCATTCGATAAAATAATGAGCCATTCTAATCCCCCTTCTTAGCTATCAAACGTTCGGGATCAACTATTAGATTGAAGTGTTGAGCTTTCATCTTTTTAGAAGGTTTCATTTCATAGATGTTATTTCATACTTTGATTATACTTTAGATATTGGTTTTGGATGTGGTTGGGGGCATGTACCAACCGAATTTTGGAATTCTTTTCGTTAGAGGCTTTTATGGAACTATTATGGGTTGGTATGGGTAAGATCGGTATTAGTGTCTGCCTTAGCATTGGTATAGGTAATGGTCCTGACATTGGCTTACTATATTGTATGTTGTTCCATCCACATTTATTTTAGGATTATATATAATTATTATGGAATTCATATGGTTATGTTTTATGGTTTTGTTTGGCTATTGGTTGGGTTTGGACGGTTGGACTCAGTTGGGTCGGTATAAGTAAAAAACCAATCCCAGAGTTTGTAATCTAGAATGTTACACTATTCTGTTATATGTTCAAAATTCAACAAACTCAGGGCAGGTGGCTGGAGTTTGGGTTGGGTAACAGTGGTGGTCTTCGGTCCTGGTCGGACCTGGAACGCCCATTACGACTAGGCCCCAGGTTGAGTCATGTCAATTACCCTATAGATTTATTTGGTGATTTTGTAGTTAAATCTTTTATGGGAAATTTTTTGATTATTTTAGGTATATTATGAAGAGGGAAAAACTTAAGTGTCATTTTAGGTCAAGCTACTTTGGATTCTTTCTTGACCTTCCTGAGGAAAACAGTGCCCATTTCCAAATTTACATGGTACATGGTCTTTTCAAGCACTGGATAAAGTATGTGGGTAATGACAGATTTTAAGGAGGGGGCCAAAAAAATTGAAGACATATGGATTAACTATTGTTGCATGCCTGTTTATTTTGGCATGAAAGTGTTTGCTATACTGACTGGCTTGGGATGTGATCATCCATATGAAATTATCCTAAAGGAAACACCTATAAAAAGACTAAGGCAAGTGGGACACATAAACCACCACCAAAAAATAAATCAAAGGCATTGTCTAAGCGACCAACCACCAATATTAAAAAAGGCAACAAAAAAATAAATGGTTTGTTGGACATTGCTAGATGCATCTACAGAGTCTCGAGGTTGATAGAAGATCTCAAGTACAAAGACATACCAAAGAAGTACAGGGTGCAATTGTGCATAGTTTGGTTTGTGCATTCCGCTATATTTGTAAGAGAGATAAACAAAGTCTTAGAACATAATTTGTTGTAGATTGCTCAGGATTTTGATAATTTCAACTGTTATACCTGGGGATATGATAACTACAATTTAAATATTAAATGTTTATTAACAAAACTATCCATAAATACTATCAACTTATATTACTTTCCTTGTGCTTTCATGGTAAATTTAATCAATATTTTTTTACTCTTGCATTAATTTATATTGAATAATTATTATGACTTTTTTTTTACTTCATGATTACATTTTTTAGGCTTGGTCAATTGAAGGTATTCCTTACCTCCAAAAGCAGGTTAAGGATTACCTGGATGAGGTTTTTAATCCAAGGATACTTAGGTGGATGACTGCAAAGAGCAACACAAAATCAAGGAGGCTGATCTCTTTAATGCTCTGGGTGATGCATTTAAGTCCCCTTTCGAGTAGAATAATTTGAATCAAAGGAAGATATTTGTAATACCCGGAAGTTTCTTAACTAATTTCATCCCAAGAATGTCAATTATTAGCTTCTAAATTGAATGATGTTTATTTCATGAGGAGTTTTTAAGATTCTTACTTTTTGTCAAATGGGAAATTCAATAAGCTTTCCATCGATATAAGATTCACCCAAATCTGATAACCGAGTAAGAAGTTATGACTATTTCATGTTCCTGTCATAAAACAACACCATATTGGTAAGTGGTGCCCCGTGCCACAAGATAAAATGGCAATTGTCTTTTTTCCCAGTGTCTCAGTGCAATTTTTCCCACGTCGCGCCAAACTTCCAAGTCGCAAATGAAATGGCAAAGCGATGGCTCTGCACCGCGCTATTCCCTTAATTCCCAATTGTCAAATTACAGTGTCATGGTGCGACAGTACCGCATCGCACCAGGGGTCCAGGTAGAGAAATTTTCACCAATTTTAAAAGATGCTTCCTGGATTAAAAGTGTCAACTTTCCACCCCTATTTAAAACTAATAACATGTGATTTATCCATTATTTACCCAAAATATACTAGTTTCTCTTAATTTTCTCTCAAGAACAATCTAGTGTTTTAATTGGGGATTCAATTTCAAGAAAATCTCTCCATCAATCTTTACTAAATCAAGAGCTAAGGCATGCATTGTGTTGATTTGTGAATTCCTTTCATCCATAAAGCTCAAGAACCCTATTTTAAATTATGAATCATGATTATTATGTTGTGGGTTGCTCAAGTTATGTGATGGTCATTGTTTGATTCCTATGTTGGGATCCTTATGTGAAATTATGAAAACAACGTTAGCATATAAATTGAAATCCATGAATTTGGTGGTTTATGATTTGTGAAATTCGATGATTTCACCTATGACTTAAGTTGTGCATGTAAGGTGTTTGATAAAATGCCTAAAGGGATACAAATTATGCACTATAGCTAAATTGTGACCCAAATGACGATATATGCTTTAACCTTATGTTCAAAATGACGTCCATGTTATTCTTATGAATTGAAATTGCTTGTGGTATTTCTCACGAGTTAGACTTATGAAATAATACTATGTATACATTGTATCTTATTCACGTACCAAGTTATGATAATCAAATGCCCATGAAATATCTCCAACTATTGTATTATGGATTGTTGATGTTGGTCATATATTCAATGATGTCATGCCATGTCAGTTTTCTTCCATTGAGTCCTGGGGGTATTTGTACCCAAAAAATATAGTTGTGTGCCTAGATTTAGTGTCATGTTTTCATGATATCCTCATTCAAGCCATGGTCCATTAAACCCAATCAGTCATGTGACTCAGGAAAGCTCAATAATTCAGTAATCTCAATAGTATTCCATTAGCTAATGGAGCTCCATCAATTCATTCTAGTCCAGTTCAGTTAATATGTTTAGTGTCTATTCTGATGGGAGTAGGAATTAGCATCGAGTAAACCCAAGGATAGGAACTCACTATTATATAAGGGTGTGATTCTTAGAATCAATCCCTACATTCCAGAACTATGTAGCCAGCATAGGTTGAGGCATCATAGCCTATTATATAAGGGTAGATGAGGTGGATTAACCTGTTATATGAGGGTTCCTACCATTCTCACTAGATTTACCTATTATATTAGGGTTACTCACAGATTGTCCTTACCAGTGGCACAGTATTGAAACCCTTCCAATTGGGGTTACAGATTAGAGCCTAACTCAGCCATAATAGCATATTAGGGGCATGTTAGTTAGATGACTACTTCCCACAGTTTTGGTTACAGAATCAGGACTGTCAGGTATAGTCATTCAGTCTCAGTAATAGAACTCAGATAGTTCTACAGAATTCAGGGCTATCAGATATAGTCAACTCAGAGTAGTGCAAAACTCAGCTAGTTCCATCAGAAACTAGACTGTCAGATACAATCGTTCAGTATTAGATATTTTAGTTATACAGTTATCAGTATCTTATGTTATCTGTACTTAGACTTAGTAACCATGTTATCACCACTCTAGTTATAGTTATTATGTATTCACGCATGTATTCTCACATTCATATTATTTAGTCAGTTAGTATAGATCATGCATATAAACCCTTTCTATTCAGCCTACCTCACACGCATACCAGTACATTCAAAATACAGACATATTTGCGTTGTGGTGTCTTATACCATAGGTTTAGAAGCACGAGGTCCAGAGCCTCAGTAGTATTCCAGTCTCTACAGTTAGAGTTAGCAGTGAGTCCTTATCTTTCGAGGACATGACCTTTTTTTTTATTATCTCATTAATTAGTTTATTAGTTGGAGTTAGTTGGGGATATGTCCTATCATATCCTTATTCAGACAGTTATGTTTTAGAGGCTTTTTAGACTACAGTATGTTTAGACAGTTTTGTTTTGGGCATTTATACCCCATCCCAGATATTATATTTTATCGGATATTATGTTACAGTTTGAACGTTATGGCCTTTCAATTCATATTTCCACATTATTTAGTATATCACGCAGTATACTGGCACAAATATCAGTCAAGGGTTAGCTTGTGGTCCTTCAGGGCATGAGCACCATGTAGAATTCCGGGTACCATAGTCGGGGAATTTCAAACTTGGTATCAGAGGCTAAGGTTCATTAGTGTCTGGGAAGTCTGAAAGTTGCATCTAGTAGAGTCTTGTGCATAGGTGTGTTGTGGACCACATTTATGTACAGGAGGCTATGAGATATTTTAGCAATAGTTTCCCTTCTTTCATTATTCATGTCATGCCAGTAAGCGTAATATTAAGTTAATCTCTTAGTCCAATCCATTTCTCCCTTTCTTCTATAGAACACGACTCCTAAAAGAAGAACTGGGAATCAGTCAGCCCCTCAGCCCGAAGAACCTTTGGGCGAACATGTTTCTCATGCAGAGTTTAGAGCTGCATTCACTACTCTGGCTTAGTCAGTTGCCGCTCATAATAAATTACCAACTGTAATTCCAGCCAACCCAGTGGCCAATTCAGCTACAACCAGGATTTGGGACTTTACCCAAATGAATCCTCCATCCTTTATCGGGTCTAAGTTAGATAAGGACCCTTAAGAATTCATCGATCAGGTTCAAAAGGTTGCTGGCGTTATGGGGGTGTCAGCTGTTGAGAGTGCTAAGCTAGCTGTATATCAGTTGCAGAATGTTACTCATACTTGGTACAAGCACTGGAAGTCAGAGAGGTCGTTTGATGCAGGACCTATAGAGTGGGAGGAGTTTGTCACCACATTTGTAGAGAGGTTTTTACCCCTAGGGCTGAGAGAGGCTAAGGTGTGAGAATTTATCAACATCAGGTAGGGCAACATGACGACGAAAGAGTATTCTCTTAAGTTTACTCAATTAGCCAGATATGCCACTCATGTGGTTGTAGATAGCAGGGCCAAGATGAGTAAGTTTTTTTCTGGGGTGAATAATAGTATGGTCAATGAGTGTAGGTCTACGATGTTGAATAGTGACATGACTTTAGCTGGGCTTATGAATTATGCTCAGCAGATAGAGAAGAAAAATATTAATATGAGGGAGAAGAAAAATAAGAAAACAAGGATAGGTAGTTTTAACTTTGCTCAGCCCAAATCAGAAGAAGAAAACCGTTCTCAGTTTCATCCTAACTAATCAGTGCCAGCTCCTTCTTCAGCTAGTGCTCTAGCTCCTAAGTTCAGGGATGGTAATAAAGATAGAGTACCAGGCTCTAAGTCTTTGGGCAGTATTAGCAGTGCCCTTACCTATCCTCTTTGCCAGATTTATGGCAAGCACCATCAGGGTATCTGCAGAGCTTGCAGTGGTAGTATTTTAGGATGTGGCAAGCAAGGCCACAGAGTCAGAGACTTTCCTCAGCCAGGTCCTTAGGGTCAGTAGAACCATTCGTCAGCTCAGTTTGATTACCTAAATCAGTAGGGTGACACTTCCAGTGCTACTAGTGGGAAATACCCAAATAGACACTATGCTCTCCAGTCCCAACAAGATCAGGAAAATTATCCTGATACGGTTACTGGTATGTTATAGGTCTTTCATGTGCATGTTTACACTTTGCTAGATCCAGGTGCTTCCCTGTCTTTCGTTACTCCCTATATAGCAGTTGATTTTGGAGTCAGTCCCAAATTTCTAGCAGAGCCCTTTTCATTCTCTACCCTAATGGGTAAAATCATCATAACCCGGCGGATATACAGGAACTTCCCAATTAGGATATTTTAAAAAGTCACCTCAGTAGATTTAGTCAAATTAGAGATGACGGATTTTGATGTGATTCTCGATATAGATTAGCTTTATTACTGCTATGCCACAGTAAACTACAGACATAAAATAGTCCAGTTCCAGTTTCCAAATGAACCTGTCCTAGAGTGGAAGGGTAGTGTATCCGCTTTTAGTGTTCATCTTGTTTCCTACCTTTGGGCACTAAAAATGATATCTAAGGGATGTATCTATCATTTTGTTTGAGTTAAATACACTAGTTCTAAACTCCCATCCTTGATTCAGTCCCAGTCATGAATGAATATTCAGATGTCTTTCCCGAAGATCTTCTAGGAATTTCTTCTAAAAGGGAATAGACTTTGGCATTAATCTTCTTCCATATACTCAGCCTATATCTATTCTACCATATAGAATGGCACTAGAAAAACTCAAAGAATTGAAAGACCAGTTGAAGGATCTCTTAGATAAGAGGTTCATCAGGCCCAGTGGGTCCCTGTGGGGAGCATCAGTCTTATTCATGAACAAGAAATATGGTTCTCTCAAAATATATATTTATTACCGTCAGTTAAATAAAGTCAAGATAAAAAATAAGTATCCTTTTTCCAAAATCGATGACATGTTTGACCAATTTTAGGGTTCCAGCTATTTTCCTAAGATAGATCTCAGATCAAGCTACAATCAGCTCAGAGTCAAAGAATGTGATATTCTGAAGACAGCCTTTCATACTCGATATGGTCACTTCAAATTCCTAGTCATATCCTTTGGTCTTACCAATGTCCATCAGCTTTCATGGACTTGATGAACCATGTGTTCAAGAAGTACTTGGATATATTCATCATAGTCTTCATAGATGATATTCTGGTCTATTCCTGTAGTGAGTGTGATCATGCAGACTATCTAAAAATTGTACTTCAGACTCTCAGAAATCATCAGTTGTTCACCAAATTCCGTAAGTGTAATTTTGTCTAAGGTCAGTAGCATTCCTTGGCCATATCATTTTTGGTGATGTCATTAGGGTTGATCCTCAAAATACAAAAACTGTAAGAAACTAGCCTCGACTTATCTCTCTATCAAATATCAGGCATTTATTGGGTTTGGATGGCTATTACAAATAGTTTGTTGACAATTTTTCTTCTATTGCATGCCCTATGTCCAGATTGACTCAGAAGAAAGTCAAGTTTTAGTGGTTAGATCCTTGCGAGAAGAGTTTTAACGAGTTAAAGACTCAACTCACCTCAGCCCTAACTTTAGCTCTTCCAAATGGTCTAGATGGGTTTATAGTGTACTGTGATGCATCTAGAGTAGGTTTGGGTTATGTCATCATCCAGCATTGTAAGGTCATATACCCTACGCCTCCAGACAGCTTAAACCTCATGAGAAGAATTATCCTACTCATGATCTTGAGTTAGCAGCCATAGTATTTTCCTTAAAGATTTGGAGGCATTATTTATACGATGTTCATGTAGATATGTTCACAGATCATAAGAGTCTCCAGTATGTCTTTTCTCAGAAAGATCTCAATCTTCATCAGATAAGATGGTTAAGGCTGTTGAAAGATTATGAAATGAGTGTCCTTTATCATTCGAGCAAGGCCAATGTAGTGGTCGACACTCCTAATAGATTATCTATGGGTAGTGTTGCTCATGTTTAGGACAGTAAGAAGAAGTTAGCTCAAGAAATTCATCAGCTTTCCAGAAAATGTGTTTGCTTAGTTGATATAGAAGAGGGTGATATACGGGTTTAGAGTAGTTTTAAATCATCTCTATTTTCTAAGGTGAAAGAAAAGCAAGATAGAGATCCCAGTCTAGTCAAATTGAAAGAGTCAGTCAAGGAACAGAAAGTAGAGGTTTTCTTCCGAGGAAGATATGGTGTTTTACATTGTCAGGGTCATTTGTGTGTTCCAGGTATAGATGACTTAAGGCAGTGAATTCGTGCAGAAGCGCATAGTGCGCGCTACTCTATTCATCCAGGGGTGACAAAGATGTACCGCATCCTGTGGGAGATTTATTGGTGGAGTGGGATGAAGAGAGATGTTACAGAGTTCGTCGCTAAGTGATCTACATGTTAGCAAGTTAAGATAGAGCATCAGAATCCTAGTGGGTCCATGCAAGAGTTCTATATTCCTACTTGGAACCAAATCTGCTCATTTTCTTCCAGTCCATACCTCTTATTCAGCTGAGGATTACACCAAGCTCTACATTAGAGAGTTGGTTAGATTGCACAGTGTTGCGTTATCCATTATCTCAAATAGAAGTACCCAATTAACCTCACTTCTGGAAAGCGTTCCAAAAGTGTCTTGGTACCCAAGTTTATCTTAGTACAACCTTTCATCCTTAGACAGATGGTAAAGCAGAAAGGACCATTCAGAACCTAAAAGAAATGCTAAGGGTGTGTGCAATTGATTTCAAGGGTAGTTGGGATGACCACTTTCCTTTGATTGAGTTTGCATATAACAATAGCTATCATTCCAGTATTAAGATGGCTCCATTCAAAGGTCTCTAAGGCAGGAGATACAGATCTCCAGTCGTTTGGTTCAAAGTTAGTAAGGCCTCAATTATAGGGCCTGACTTAGTATTTGATGACTCAGAGAAAGTCCAGTTAATCAGAGAAAGTATCTGGGCTGCTCAGAGCCGATAGAAGTCTTATGCAGCTATGCACAGAAAGGATCTTGAGTTTGAGATTGGTGACTATGTCTACCTGAAGATCTCTCCTATAAAGGGAGTAAATATGTTCCGTAAGAAGGGAAAACTTAGTCCCCGATATTTTGGTCCCTTCAAAATTCTCAGTCTCTTTGGCAAAGTAACTTATGAGCTCAAATTTCCTTCAGATCTAGCTGCAGTTCATCCAATCTTCCATGTCTCTTTGCTCAATAAGTGCATAGGTGACCCATCAGTTGTAGTCCCTATTCAGAGAATAGATGTTATGAACAACCGCTCTTATGAAGAGATTCCAGTTTAAATCCTAGACTATTAGACTCGTAGACTGAGGAATAAAGAAATCCCTTTAGTCAACGTTCTTTTGTGAAATCAGTCCATTCAGGGAGCTACTTAGGAAGCAGAAGTAAATTGCAAACCATGTATCCTCACCTCTTCTCCGTCAACTCAGATCTATCTCAAGGTAACCGTTCTCCTTAAACTTTTCTATTTTCATGTCTAGATTTTAGTTACGACTTGGTATTAGTCTCATGTTCAAGATTTCATTTTAAACATGGTATTAAGTACCATTGCATATTCAGTCATATGTTCATGTATCAGATTAGTCATATGTTCATGCATCAGATTATTCATGTGTTCATGCATTAGACATGAATTCTCCTAGTAAGAAATTCAGTTATCAAAAATCTCAATCATGTCTGCATGAGTCAGTTAAGTCATGAAATCATGCATTATATATGAACGGTCAGTATAAATCCCAGAACTGTCAATCATGTTTTAGTTGTCCGTCATCAGCATGTACTTCATCTCATTGTTTCTGCCATCTTAGTCAGTCGTATTTGAGGAAAAATGTTCCCAAAGGGGAGATATTGTAATACCCTGAAGTTTCTTAACTAATTTTGTCAATGGAATGTCAAGTATTAGCTTCTAAATTGAATGATGTTTATTCAATGACAAATTTTTATTGTTTTTACTTTTTGTCATATGGGAAATTCAATAAGCTTTCCATCGATATACGATTTGTCCAAATCCAATAACCGGGTAAAAAGGTATGACTATTTCTAGGTCCTGTCGTAAAACAGAGCCATATTGGTCAGTGACACGTCGCGCCAGAAGGTAAAAGTATAATTGTCTTTTTTTCTAGTGTCTCAGCGCAACTTTTCCCGCATCGCTCCAAAATTCTAGGTCACAAACAAAGTGGCAACGCGATGGCTCCGTGTCGCGCCATTCCCCTATTTTCTAATTGTCAAATTTTAGTGACACGGTGCGATAGCGCTGCATCATGCCTGGGGTCCAGGTCGAGAAATTTTTACAAATTTTAAAAGACGTCTCCAAGAATATAACAGTTAATTTCTCACCCCAATTTAAACCCAATAACACATGATTTAGCCTTTCTTCACCCAAAATATACTAGTTTCTCTCAATTTTCTCTCGAGACCAAACTAGGATTTCAATTGGGGATTATATTTCAAGGAAATATCTCCATCAATTTTTGCTAAATCAAGAACTAAAGTATGTGTTGTGTTGATTTACGGATTCTTTCATCCATAAAGATCAAGAATCCTATTTTAAATTAATAGTCATGATTATTATGTTGTGGGTTGCTCAAGTTATGTGATGGTTGTTGATTGATTCCCATGTTGGGATCATTATGTGAAATAATGAATACTATGTTAGCATATAAATTAAAATCTATGAATTTGGTGGTTTATGCTTTGTGAAATTTGATGATTTCACCTATGCCTTAAGTTGTGCATGTAAGGTGTTTGATAAAATGCTTAAAGGGATAGAAAATATGGACTATAGCTAAATTGTGACCCAAATGACAATGAATACTTTAACCTTATGTTCAAAATGACATCCATGTTATTCTTATGTATTGAAATTACTTGTTGGATTGCTCATGAGTTAGCCTTACGAAATTATGCTACGTGTACATGCCATTTTATTCACATACCAAGATATGATAATCAAATGCCAATGAAATATCTCCAACTATTGTATTATGGATTGTTGATGTTGGTCATCTATTCAATAATGTCATACCTTGTCTGTTTCCTTCCATCGAGTCCTGGGGGTACTTTTACCCAAAAAATATAGCTATGTACCTAGATTTAGTGCCATGTTTTCACGATATCCTCAGTCAAGCCATGGTCCATAGAACCTAGTCATTCATGTGACTCAGGAAATCTCAGTAATTCAGAAATCTCAATAGTATTCCATCAGCTAATGGAACTCCATGAATTCAGTCTAGTCTAGTTTAGTTAATCATGTTTAGTGTCTATTCAGATGGGAGTAGGAATTAGCACCGAGTGAACCCAAGGATGGGAACTCACTTATTATATGAGGGTGTGATTCTTAGAAGCAATCCTTACATTCCAGAACTATGTAGCCAGCGTAGGTTGAGACATCTTACACTATTATATGAGGGTAGATGAGGTGGACTAACCTATTATATGAGGGTTCCTACCATTCTTACTAGATTTACCTATTATATAAGGGTTACTCACAGAATGTCCTTACCAGTGGTGCGGTATTGACATCCTTCCAGTTGGGGTTACAATTGTACACCAACTCAGCCATAATAACATATTAGGGGTATTTTCGTTAGATGACTACTTGCCAAAGTTTCGATTACAGAATCATGACTACCAGATACAGTCATTCATTCTGAAAATAGAACTCAGATAGTTCTATAAAATTTAGGACTATCAGATACAATCAACTCAGAATAGTGCAAAACTCAAATAGTTCCATCAAAAACATAACTATTAGATATAGTCGCTCAGTATCAGTTATTTTATTTATTCAGTTATCAGTATCTCATGTTATCAGTACTCAGACTCAGTAAACATGTTATCACCCCCTAGTTACAGTTATTATGTATTCATGCACGTATTCTGAAGTTCATATTATTTAGTCAGTTAGTATAGATCATGCATTTAAACTCTTTGCATTCAGCCTACCTCACATTCATACCAGTATATTCAAAGTAATGACGCATTTGTACTATGGTGTCTTATACCATAGGTTCAGAAGCACGAGCTCCCGAGTATCAGTAGCATTCCAGTATTTGCAGTCAGAGTTAGCAGTGAGTCCTCATCTTTTGAGGACATGATCATTTCTTTATTATCTCATTAGTTAGTTTATTAGTTGAAGTTAGTTGGGGATATATCCCATCATCTCCTTATTCAGACAGTTATGTTTTAGAGCTTTTCAGACTACAGTATGTTTAGATAGTTTTGTTTTAGATATTTATACCTCATCCCAGATGTTATATTTTACCTGATATTATGTTACAGTTTGAAGCTTATGGCCTTTCATTTTATGTTTCAGTATTATACAGTAAATCATGCAATATATAGGCACAGATATCAGTCATAGGTTAGCTTATGGTCCTTCGGGGTTATGAGCACCGTATAGCGTTCTGGGTACTAGATTCGAGGCACTACAATATTGAAATAGATGTTCCATCTATTGTAATAGATGAAGCATATGTTGCAATTTATTTTAAATAGATTATCCGTCTATTACAACTGGTGCAATAGATGTATAATCTATTTTGATAGATGAGTCATCTTCTGCAACTAATTTCCTATTTGTTGCTTTGGTTCTTTGAACCTGACTTAACAGATTACCCATCTACTTCTATTTATGTAATAGATGGGTAATTTTTGGCAATAGATGACTCTTCTGTTGTAATAGATAAATCATCTATTGTAATAGAAAGCTCATCTATTGTATGTGTAAAGATATTCCCAACTGACTACAAATTATTATTTGATTTAAATATATCAACTTTTATTTATAGGTTATGCATACATCGCTTGTACCTATTGAACAATAGTTGGGGATGAATTAGTTATTTTACTCTAGGTCTTTCTCATATAATAGTAGACCAAAATGTGGAATTAATAAAGAATGAATAGGCTGGAGCAATATCCTTCAGAAGAACAGTTAGGAATTGTCAGCTTCATATTGAGGCTATTCACGACCAACCTGCTGCAACAAATTTAGGTATTTCTTGTAGGGGTGTTTCTTGTGGAGTTGTTGATATTTGTTGCAGCTATGCTGATGATGCTATCAGTAATGATGATGATTATGTTGATTCTTAAGAAAAAATAAAAATATTTTAAATTACCCCCTACAATGGTCCCTCTCACCTCTCTTCCATCTCATGTTTTCTGTGCATATGAAATAATGCATGGATACACAAGATCAACTCTATTCAAAAATAGATGCTCATACTTATGTTGTTAAGGTATTGATATCCAAGAGGGTTTTCATACCATCCAAGAAGGTGAGAGAGCCATACACTCCTGCAGTGGAGGCTAGGAAGAAGAAAAATATAATTAGACATATACTCTCCAATAGGAAATAAAAAAATTGCAATTCCTTCTCCTTGAAAAGTTGATGAAGTTTAGGGACCATTGACGGAGGTGAACATATACACATTTTTTGATGCCAAATCGAAGGCTAATCAAAAAAAGTACATAAATTCTAATCATTGCGCAAGAACCTCCACATGAATTCACTTTCCTCCGAAGACTTCAAGAATATGAAAAATATAAGGGAGTGGTACATAGATAGGGTAATTTTACTTTTTCTAACCTAACCTTCTAATATACTTCATTTCTTACATGCTAAGTCATATTTTTAACAGATTACCTAGTTTTTGCATAAGTTGCAGTAGATTAGGTAATCTATTAACACAGGTTCAGAGAAGCTACGCAATAGATGAGTCATCTAGTGCAACTGGTTGTTTATCTATTGCAATAGATTATCCATCTACTATATAACTTGCAGCAGATGGGTAATTTATTAAAACTAGATTTAGAGAACCTATGCTACACATGGACCATCCATTGCATCATCCCACTTTATTTTTATTTTTTAAAATTCCAAAGCTATATTAAAATTATCTTCTTATATCAAGGTATGTTAATGAAATTCTTCTGCATCATGAGGGCCAGACATAGAGTTTACAAATTCTTATGATGTTGGCAATAGGATAATAGACCTCAAATTCTAATATAATTTCAAGAATAGATACGAAGATCACTGAGCTAGCGACAACTCTCAGTTGATCAGGATTTGATTTGTTAGTTACTACGTTCGAATGGAATCAAAGTATGATTGAATATGCTATAGGAAAGAGTCCATATCGACATGTCATGGACTTGATCAAGGGAAAGAGAATTCTTGCAGTCATGAACCTAGATAAAAAATATTTTATGACTCCAGAGATACTACTCGATGTCGGAAAGATGAAAGTTTATGACAGGAACTTACCTGTCTTCGTAAAGGCTAATTTTTTTACTAAGATGCTACCACTATTGGACATGTTCCCTAGATAGTTAAAGCAAAGTAACATAATGAATCACTTTCCATTGAAAGTGTTGAATGATAAATGGACTTTTTAATGTAGAAACAAGGGCAAAGAACTTAAAAAAATATAACTGGTGCCGCGTTCAGCTCATGAACTTTCATACATTGAATGTTTACAAATCAACACATAAATATCAAACCCAAGGACCTTACTTAATTATATCGTTGTGTCAAGGATGCAAGAGGTTTAGGATTATGGGTACTAAATAAATTTTTGGAGCCTGTGTATGAAAAGGAAGATGTAAAAGCATCTTGATAATATGGTATTTTAAGTATTTATGTAATGACAATTTTTTATGTTTGATGACAATTGAATTCATTTAATAAATTTGTAAACTTATGAATTAGTACAAAAACTAATTACTAAGTTCAAATATTGCAACAAGTGCATTATATTGATATAGACATCTGCATAATACAATAGATGAACAACTTGTTGCAACATTTAGCCTATACATTGCAACTGATAGCCTATCGGTTGCAACAAATAGGCCATCTATTGGAACAAATCAATTAGTAGGAAGACCTATTTGATAATTAACAACAGATGACCTATATGTTGTAATATATGTCTAAATCTATTTGATAGTTTACCACAAATATGTCATCTATTGCAACAGATCCATTATCTGTTGTAATATTTAAATCTAGTCTTTCATTTCAATTAGTAGTTTCAAAGATAAGAATAAAATTAAATTCGTAGACAAAATAAAGTCTATAGAAGCCTTCACAAATTACATTAAACAAAATCAACAAAAATATAAAATGTGAAAATTTTTTATTGGTACAGATGATAAATATTTATAATTTAAGTTTTGAAGACAACAATTCCTAAGGATAGGTTATTACTTTGACAAACTTAAGTGCAAATCCATAAATATGTACTTAATATTGACTAGGGGTTCTTTATTCGGTGTGATGGAATTTAGCTTTGGTCGTTGTGGATCTTTATTGTCGCTTGTGTACGGTTTCTAAGCCTTCACTTCTCCTTATTTAAATAAAAGAGTAGAATATATTTTATAGAGTAATCCGACATTAAGTCCATAATTTTTTACTTATAATTCATCGCTCAAATACTCAGCATAAGCGACAATAAAAAGACCACATTCCCTGAATTTTTAAAAATTAGATAATATATATCTTGAAATTACTGTAAGAGTTGTGATATTTATGAAATGAAAATAAATCATAATACTTATAGGATAGCACTAGAAATTCCTTCAACATATTCTACATCAAATGGATTGCTCATTATCCGGTATACTTCAATTGTCGACCAATCAGTTAAATCATTTGTTCTATAAAACAACTTATTTTAAGGTAAGTAGGCATTACTTTTGCCAGCTTTTGTATCTCAGACAAAGGCCTAGAATTTCTTCTTCCCGACATCGAGTCATAAACTCGGATGCACCTCTCTTTTAGAACAATGAAAAGCAATACGTAATGGAATTTATTACCACAATTGATTAGGATGTACATTTCATCGACCAAATGCCAAAGTAAGCCACCTTGAATACTAAAACCTTTGATGAGGTTTATTAAATATTCTTCATTTTGGGGAACTTTTAGCTATTTTTGACAATACCTAGCATAGGCATTATTGATGTAAACTTTGTACAGAAAGTTGCTTGGAATCTATGTGTATTGTTGTTGTGTTTGGAACTTTGTCTTCTTTTGGATTTAGTAAGAAATGGCATCGATGTGCTGCACATTTTATCAAATATTTCACATTATATAACAATAAAATTAATAAATATATACAATTAAATATAGTATTAATAGTAAGATATATGGCATTTAAACCTAATCATTCAAGCAAGTTTAGGGTTGTGACATCTAATAGTACCAATTCTTCATTATGGGATGTGCAACAATAAAGTCAAATATATCAAAATCAAGACCAAATTAGTCCACTTTGTAGTGTTCATCTTTTCTAAATTATTTATATGTGTTAATGTCATATTTTTAAAGAAGAATTATATAAATCAATATTTTTAAAAAGGATTTATATACCAACTAGCATGAAGGTTTAATAGTTCATCAATAATCCATTCTAAATAGTCATTGATCAATTTTGTTAGTGCTTTTTGAGTCTCACTCGAGGTGTTAAACCCTTCAAATGAATAATTCTTCCATTATTTCAAACTAAAAGGCTTTACTTTTTCTCTCTCTTTGGAAGCTGCTGATGGATTGCCAACTGTTACACTATGTTGTTCAGCAATGCTTCTACTGATACATCCACTTGGAGAGATAAAATTTTCAATGCTAATCATAGCAATATAAAAGAATAAAATAAGATATACCATCTTGTAATGCCCCGCAAAATCCTGTTCCAGTCTGAGCCTTAGAGCGTATTTGGTAAAGAAAAAATTTGAGTCAAAACATTTCAAAAATATCCACCCAAGTATGAAATAATTTGAATCATCTGGGAATCTATTTGTATCATGAATTAATATAATAGAGGTCCCCTAACTCAAGGTTGAGTTGAAAGGTTTCCTATCGTTCAAGTTTTAGTGATCGTAAAAATTTAGGTCAAATTCAATCTAAAACTCATTTTATATTAAGAACTATGTGGAATTATATATATCAAATGAAATATCTTTGAATCAGCTTTCCAACAATAGAAATTTTGCCTAAATCCGATATCGGAGCAAAGAGTTATCCGTCTTTTATTCCAGCATATCAAACTGAAAAATAGTGATAACGTTTCCGATAGGCTATCACATTTTTGAAAACCTTTTTAATGACGTTGTCACATTCTGATGACATTTCTTACAATGTCATCAGCCCTGGGTAGAAAATCAAGAATTTCGACCCCTTTTGTGATGACCATTCGTGATGGCCTACCACGGACCTGACGGCCTATCACGGATGGCGTCAAGTACACTTTTTCAGCAATTCAAGGGCATTTTAATCATTTTCCACCTTTTTTTAGCCTCTATAAATATGAGAACCCACTTTCAAAACCCTAATTTCATCATTTTTCTCTTCCTATTCTCTTAAGAATATCTAATTAGGGTTTCATTCAAGAATCCTAATTTTTCAAAATTCATCCATAAATTCTTCAAGATCTCTTCAAGAATCAAGTTCCTCATAGTGTAGGCTTCAAGAATTTATTTATTTCAAGTGTAGATGAAGTTTCAAGTACTAAAGTTCATCCAATTTCGAAGGTTAAGATATCTAGATGTTGATTCTTAGGTCTCTTTCATCTAGGAAGCTCAAAAACCCTTTTTAAAACTAAAAGATTTTTATGTTTATGAGTTGTTAATGATTTATATGAGTTAAAATGGATGTTTAATATGTTGTTGAGTTTTGATTTATGTTTTTCTTCTAAAATTTATGCGCTTTGACCCTAGTATGTGGAATTCATGTGATGTTTGTGATAGACCCTCTTGAAATTGTTTTTTCATGTGATGTGTTCATGAATTTTGGGTGTAGAAATGGTTGAATAAGTGAATAACATTCCCCATACGTTTGATAAAGAGCTTAGGTGAAGCAAAAGGGCCACTATAGTATGTTGAATAGGAAACCCCAAATTGTGAGCCAGTCCATGCATGCCTAGTGTTTGATAAAATGCCTTAGTGAGTGAAATGTGCCAAGATAGCATGAAATTCCTTAGTAGGTCTAAAATCGGTCATGTCTAGTGGTTGTTGAAAGTCCATAGTGAATAAGTTGAGATATGATGGTTGTAAATTCCCCCAATTATGTGGTCTTGATATATGTTAAGATTTTAATACATGTCAAGTGGTTAGCGAGTAAGTTATGATGTGATAGTATGAAGTCTCGCCAAGCCATGGGAAATCCAAACACATGTCAAGATCGATATAGGTATGAAACAGCTGAGGTAAAAACTTGTTGAAGGGAGTACAATCTAGTAGCATATTTACCCTGCGTTATTATATAATTATGATTTCGAGATGCTTAAAGTGACTTCTTGGTGACTGTGATGATGAATAGACATTTGAGATCCTTAAATGCTTGAGGTGATGTTTAATGACTGTGGAAATAAACATATGGCATGATTCCTGAATTACTTGTGAAGATGCTTAAATGATTTTGATGATGCATGAATGCTTGTGATGATGAATGAATGATGATGCTTAATTTTATGTGATCGAATACTGGGGGTATTTATACCCGAAAATAGAGTTGTTGTCTAGAGTCCGTGTCAGTTTCTCAATAATTTCAGTTGATCCATGATTCTCAGAACTCAGTGAGCTATGGAACTCTGTATCCTTAGACAAGTTCGGAACTTAAGAAAGCTCAGTAAGCTCATAAATCTCTGTAATCTCTGTATCGCTAGAAATCTAGCCTTAGTCATGTAATTATCTCAGTATTCAAGTGATTTAATTCTAATCTCTGAAGTGATTTGAGTAATCTATTCAAGCTATGTATCGTCGGTCAGACACTATGATTCGATGTCTTTTCCATCAGATACGGAACTAAGTAATCTCAGTGTAACTCAGTAAGATCTTTGGAGAAATAAGATTAGTATCAGATTCAGTTCAGTTGTGCTCTGTTAAGAATTCAGTCAAAGTCTTTCAGTTGGGAGTAGAAACTAGCACCGAGCAAGCTCAAAGATGGGAACTCACCTACTAGTAGAGGGTGTGATTCTTAGATGCAATCTTTGAGCTCCAGAACTACGTAGCCAGCGTAGGTTGAGACATCATACCTATTAGTTGAGGGTAGATGAGAGACATCGTACCAGTTAGATGAGAGTAGATGAGGTGGCTTGACCTGTTAGATGAGGGCTCCACCGTTCTCATTTGAGCCCCTGATAGATGAGGGTCACATAAAGATAATGCACTTAAAAATAATGTCTTTACCCATAGAATGGTACTGGCACCCTCCCAATCGAGGGTAGAGGTTGGACCCCACGTATAGTAGGTTGGGGCATGTCGGTTAAATGAATAATTCCTACAGTTTTAGTTTTAGATTCAGTCTCAATTTTATAATCAATCTTCAGAAGTCAGTACTGTGAGATACAGTTATCAATCTTTATGAGGAACTCAGATAGTTTCGTTGATTCATGGACTATCCTAACAGATAGGCTTGGTCACATATAAAGTTGATTGATATCACATTCAGAGATATGCCACCAGACAGGATTGATCACAGTATCAGATTTCTATTAAATATTCTTGTTGTCAGATTCAGATATAATCATACTCCTTATCATTGATAATCGCTTCCAAAATAATCTGTTAGCAAAGTTGATCTCTAATTCTGTCAGTCAAAAGTAGTAAGCTCAGATTATACTCCTTGATGTAAGCATATCTAGATCCTTAGTTATCAATATTAGAGGAGTCAGTGATTCAGTATCTCAGTATCAGTAGTGAGTTCAGCCTGCAATAAAGTGGTATGCGAGTTTCAGTATCTAGAGTTGTGATGATTGTGTTCATGTTCTGTTTATTCATATATGTGTTCTCATGTGGCATATTTCATGATTATTAAGTTTAGATTTTATGCATGCATTAGCCCTTACATTATCCTACCTCGTCTACATACTTGGTACATTCTTGTACTGATTCATTTGCGCTATGGTGTTTTATTTGACACCATAGGTTCAGAGACACAGGATCTAGATTATTCTCAGCCGTTCAGTCCCCATCAGCAATAGCACCAGTGAGTCCTCTTCTTTCAAAGATGATTCTCAATTAACTATTATTGTTTCAGATTTTTTTATTTTTAGTTGACGGAGTTATTTGGGGACCTATCCCATCAACTCGACAGTTCAGATAGTTTAGAGGCTTTTCAGACGGATGTATTAGTATTCAGTTTTTAGTTCTGAGTATGTATAGATGTGTTGAACCTTATGGCAAGTTTCTGCTTTTATTTATGATATTACGCTGTGTATAGGTACTGATATCATAAAAGGGTTAGCTTGTGGTCCTTTGGGTCCATAAGCACCGTGTGACGTCTTGGGATGGGATCTTAGGGAGTTACACATCTATTGGAGAAAATCAATAGGTCTACCTATATTTTTAATATATCCCAACAGATGAACTATATGTTGTAAAATATGGGTCAGCTGTTGGGACAAATTAAAATAGAAGGAAGACATATATGATAATTTCCAATAGATAACTCATCTACAGCAACATATGCCTCATCTGTTTGAACAAACTAAAATAGTAAGAAGTCTTGATTTAATATTTCCCAATAGATAACCCATATGTTGCAATAGTTATATGATCTGCTTAGACAAATTAAAAGAGTAGAAAGACCTATTTAATTTCCTAAAATAGGGGAGACATATGTTGCAACATATAATGAATTTGATGTAATAGGTTAGTCATTTGCTGCAATGATGCCTATATTTATTTGATATTTTCTAGCAGATATGCATCTATTAAACCTGATATGTAGTTTGTTTGTTTGTTGGAATAGTTGATAAATATTCACCTTTTTAGCTCATGCTGCTATCCTATAGCCCTTATACAATGCTGAAAAGTGCAAGATAAAGACAGAAGAGTTACAAATTTATTTTTTTATGCTTGATAATGCCTTGAAAATTTCTTTCCTCCTTTTAGACTTAATCTTTAACAGAGTGTATAGATATAAAATCATATTTAATGCAATGACACCCCTCTTAGATGTCAATTTCTTTATAGAAGCATTTAATGCATTAGTAACATTAATCACTCCATCATGTTTCGCCATGCAGTTTTTACATTTGCATGAACAACATTCGCTAGGAGGGGCAAATTTTGTAAAACCAATATGATCATAATCATACTAATATTTTGTTTTAAAAACTGCAAGAGGTGCATCATTATCCCCAAAAGCAACACCATCACCAAAGTACCACCACCAACAGCTCAATCACCACTAACACCATGAACAACAATAAGCCCACCCTCAAAAAGTGTTTTTCTTGTGATGGCTTCTACTCTAGACAATTCATTTTTTATTCTATCAATGACCTTAGGGTTCGATAAAGTTTGCACAGACCATAAAGTAAGAAACACTGACATCTTTAACTCTCGATTGGTTAGAACAAGCAAAGGAAGCACAATCTAAAATAAATCAATACATATATTAGAATAATAAGTAAAACATATTTTTTAAAAAAGTCATTAATTAAAAAAATTAATTAGAATTAGTCATATTGCTTCCTTCGGAGGGTTGAAGAGATCAAGAAATTTTACTTTTTAATCAGTTTTGACCAACTATCTCAGGATTCTTGGACATGAAACTTCTTTCTGGTAGTTCACTTGTTGTCTCAAATAAGGAATGGCTTCAAATGCCCAAGCCTATAAACTAATACTAATAACTCAAAATCATTATTAAATGAATCATAATAAAATAAATATTTACCATGAAAACCCATGGAAACCCATATAAGTGGACTATCTTTGCCATTAACGGAGCCAACAAATATTTGACAGTTTTTAAAGCTTTCATAACTCCAAGGATAGTTGTTAAATTGCTATAGATTCTCAGAGGGCTTTATTAAATCAAGTGGTATGTTTTTTTTTACATCTCTCTCCTGAAGAAGTTTATGTACAAACCAAGCTGTCATGATCCAAACCAAGGCCTAACAGTTAAGGGTATCTCAAGTCCTACGTGGATCGGACATCAACCCCTTCAGCTAACCTAACTAGTATAATAACCACAAGTGTCAAATAAATTTAGAACACATAATAAGATAGAGTAGAAAGAAACTAATGAAAATTCAAAGTTAAGTCTATACCAATCACTGACAATCGAATAACCGTCCATCGCCAAACAACCAACCAAGCCATCCAAGTCCACATGTAACGCCCCAAATTTCTCTACCATAATCAAAGTCCCAATACAAGAGTATTCATATATATAATTTTTGAAATACTCATCATTTTTCAATTTGGAGACTATCATTGTGAAGGAAATTCAATTAGCTTTCCAATAATATAAAATTTGCCCAAATGTAATAACTAGGTAAGAAGTTATGGAGATTTTAAGTTTTAGTCGTTAAACCCCTTCATTTTAAACCTTAACGTGTCACGGAGATAGTCTAAGTGACAACTGGTAATTTCCAGTAGAGGTGTGAGATCTTGGCGCATTGCGCCAAAGACCAAATTAGCGTTAGGTAGTTTCCAGTATCTCTCCGTGATTCCACTGCATCGCAGTGAAATTTTAGTTCCCAATCAGCAAAGGACTGGTATTTTACCCACGTCGTACTTCAGACCTATTTCCTAGTTGTCCAATTCTAGTTGCTTGGCACGATAGTGGTGCATTGCACTAGGGCAAAAAATTGAGATCTTCAGTTTTCATCTTCTATTTTTAAATTTGTTAAGGGGCATTTGGGTTTTCTTTTCCACAGCCCTAATTAAATTAAAACACAAAATTTAACTCATAGTCATCATTATTTCAATTTCTCTCACAATTAAAAATCTCTTTTTCAATAACAAGAAATTCCAGCTTTCAAATTCAAGGCCAATCCTCAGGATCTCACCAAGAACTTTAAGAAATTCGTCATCCCAGTTATGTTAGATGGTCATCCATGGATTCCTTTCATCCATAGATTCCAAGTAACCTTTTTAATTTACAAGTTCTGATCTATTCAAGTTATTTGATATTAAATTGTGATTTCATCCACGAATCTCCATGTACTGATGATTTTCTACTATGTTCCCATGAAAGTATTGTTATTGTTCAATCATCCATGCTTTTATATGAATATTTATGGAATTAAATCATGATTTTGATCTATTATATTGAATTCATGCTATTCCTATAAGTCCTACGACATTTCTATGATTGTTTTAAACCATGAACTACAAGTGTGTGATAAAATTTATATAAGAGTGATTGATTTAAATAAAAGCCTTCATGTTTAATCCTTCAAGATTTAGTATCATTTTACTATTTTTTTTGAGTCCTGGGGGTATTGAATAACCGAAATCCATAGCTGCTTACTTAGTCTAGTAGTAGTACATTATAGAATAGTCTTCAGAACATACTATGAGCATTATTAGGACAGTCAATTATAAGTGAGATGAACTTAAAATAGTCTAGTATTTCAATGTCTTTCAGTGGGGAGTAGGATTACCACCGAGCGACAGTCAGTTATATGGCGGATTCTTTGTCAGATAGGCAGAGTCATTAATAACAGTCCGTATACTCCAGAACTACATAGCCAACATACGGTATGAGAAGTCAACTATCAGATTAGGCTTGACTATCTCACAGTGGTCACCCGTTAGATTAGGCTTGACACCATTAGCCATTCGGACATTATATCAGTTTAGTGGATCCACACAACCATTGTTAGTATCCATGGTATGGTATTAACTGTAACTCCCTGTGTTTTGGGCTAGAATAAAACCCATCATTTCAATGTGTAGATGATCTAAAATCCATAAATCCTATGCAAATTTTCCATGTTAATCAAGTATGAAGTGTGGTAACCTATTTGATCATGCTTTGAGATCATAAAGGTCCCCTAACTCAAGGACAAATTGAAAGCTTTCCTATTATTTGAGTTTTAGTGAGCGTCGAAACTTGAGTCAACTTCAATCAAACATAGATCCTTTTATATAATGAATTAGGTGGCCTACTATATATCAAATGCAATATCTTTGAATTAGCTTTCTATCGATACTAAATTCGCCTAAAATGAACACTCGATGAAAAAGTTAGAGCATTTTTAGTGTCAGCATTCCCGGTTAACTGGCCACCGCATCGCGATAAGCCTTAAATTAAATATTGTCCATTCCAGTAGCTCACTGCAATTTCCAGCGCATCACGGGGAAGTTTGTTATGGCGTTCCAGTCCCGGATTTTAAATTCCAAGGTCAAATTAGACATTTCCAATGGCCCCAAACCTATCCAAACAAATGATTTAATCCAAAATACACCTAAATACATACACTCTCACCAAAATTCATCAAGAATGCTCTCTAGGGTTTCAAACAAGAATCCCAAATAACTCAAGATTCAACCATGGGTTTTCAAACGCGAAAGAAGATTTTGAATCCCCAATTCACAAATTTCGAGAATTGCCTATTATCTTTCGAGGTTATGGTATACGGGGTTTTCCTAAAATCTCATGGGCATAGAAATCACGATTTTAAGAAAAGAGTTTTCAGATTTATTAATACATTCATGTTTTAGAAATCTTGATGGTATTATTTTGGTCTTTTGAACTTTCCCACATTGATTAGAAATTGTATATATGTATATGTATGTGATTTAAGTTAATATTTAAATTAAGAGCATGACTCACATGAAACCGCTCTCTTTATGTGATTGTTCCCATATTTCACATGATATAGATTATTTTTTAAATGCATCTTGAAAAGCATGTTACGAAGTGTCTTGATTTATGAATGGTTTAGTTATGAATCTTGAATTCAAAAGAGATGTTTGTTTGTATTGAAAATTATTGAAAATACATATAATGAAAGGTTGCATGGATTTTGCCAAAAGCACATGACCACCTTATATTTGAAGATTTGTTGCATAGTTTTGGCTTATGCTTTTGGAACATGAAATATCTTATACTGTTTGCATATTTGGGTGGTCTGAATTGATTTTTAATTAAAAAATCTTGTATGATACATTATGACTTAGAAATAAGACTTTCAATTCTTGGTGTGATGATACCAAGTCAATTAAAACCATAATAATTCAGGATAGAATAGAGCACATATTTGGAATTAGATTTTCAGATTTGTGATTTCAAAAAGATGCATGTTTAGAAAAGGTTTAAAAATAAGCTTAAAGAGAGTTAGATAGTTACACGAAGAAGGTATGAGTTGAAAGACTCTATGCTAGAAACCATGATTTTCCAATATGGGATTATGGTCCCATGCTTTGTGATTTGTGTACCTTGATTTATGTCATCCCAAATTGGGACTATGGTTAGGAGCCCTGCTTTGTGATCTTGTGAGTTACCATAATATATTGATTTGATTGGGGATTTTGGCAACCTGCTGTGTGATCTTGCATGTCCCCCTCATAGATACTTCAATCCTTGCGGCAAACATGGATTAGGGGCTTGGCCGCCGAGTCAAGGGTAGATTCCACATAGCCCATGGAATTATAGATTTTAGGGTGTACCATCTAGCTTATAAATTAGAGAAAGAGTGAGTCATAGTTTCAAAGAAATGTCTTCCCATGTGTTTTCATATATCATATGAAAAAATGTTTTATGAATTGCTCTCGCTTATGTTATATATAAATACATTATTTTAGAAGGCTCTGCGTACCAGTACATCTGCATTAACCCCCTTTCTCCCTCCAGTTTTAGTTGAATAACCAATGTTTGAGGATGATTTACCAACTTATTGCGATAAACTAATATGGTAGCTAGTAGCATGTGTGGATTATATGGTAGTCTGTGGGAGAAGTTTTTGACTCAGTTTTTTTTATATAGAGTTAGATATTTATTCTTAGATCATTGATTATTGTGTGTCAATTTTCTATCTCTTGTAGTATGTAATCCTATTATGATGGTGTTTTTGAAAAATCAAAGTCTAAAGAAGCCGTATGGGACTCTTTCGATTCACTAGCATAGTTGCTTTGTTATTCATTTCATTTTCTTATTCAAAACACAAAAATCAAAGTCTAGTGAAGCCGTGGGAGGCCTATTTCAATTCACTAGAAATTTGTTGTTCATCTTGTTGTTCTCGTGTTGGTTGGAACTGGGGGCTTAGAGGTAAAATGACAAGAAAGGTGGTGAGGGAGATTTATTGAATATATGTATAGCCGAATCTTTTTGCATCAGATTATGTTGGTAATGAAGTGATACGTCCTTGTGTGTTAGTTTAGTAGAAGATAAAGAAGGAGTTATTAGTCAAGGTGAATTATTATTTGCTTGAAGTATGAAAATGGCTAGACTAGCCAGTAATTTAGGATTATAGACTCATGATTGTTTGTGGAATTTGAATATAGTCTAAATGTATGCTTGGGTAAGTAGGTGTGATGTGAGAAAACTATATAAGTCGATAAGATTGTACGGGGTTATGATATAAGATTAAGGGTGACCATGTCTATTATGTGACTTTACCCCCCCCCCCCCCCCCCCCCCGACTTTTTTTTTATTAGTAGTTGTAAACTATTACTTCTTGTAAGAAGGTATGTAGTAGATTTTTAAGGTATTTGGATAGAATGTCCCAATTTGATGGACTAGTATATTATGTTTCCTTCTTCATTGATGGTAGATGACTTATGCTAGACTATTGGCTTGAATTTAATGTAGGATATGGATCTGAGAATAGTGTCTTAATATTAAGAATGAATCTTTTGTGAGAATTGCGTGTAAGGTTGGGTTGTAAGTGATATTTAGCACTAGACATTATGTTTAAATAGTTGATGGCCATAAAGGCGGATGTGATGATTTCTTGGTTAATGATACTAGTTTTATGGAAGTTATCTAATAGGCTTGAATAGTGTATGCCAGAGCTTAAGTTTGTTTGATTCGTAATGAAGTTTGATGTTGTATGTATGATGTAGAAGTATGCCCAAGGTGATATGAGGTTGTGATAATTTTTCTAAAGCTATTACATGTTGTGTGTGGCTAATAGTACTGTTGAGTTGCTAGATAGTATATGGTGTTCTAAATAGCTAAGTTAAGGAGTTCTAATTGTAGTGTTGGGCCTTTTGATATGATCTTGAATTTTTATGGTAGAGAGATATAAGTCAGAGTCGCGATATTGATAGCTATGATGGAAGTAGTATGGTTCATCACAGGCTTGGTGATATCCATGTTAAGTGTCATAATCTAAGTTTGAATTTTTGAAGGTTGAACTGAAAGAAATAAGAGTTGAAGCGCTATAAGGTGTACACTCCAAATATAGGGATACTTATAAAGATCTGAAGTAAGTGTTCTAGTATTATGTGATGACTATTGGGTCTATAGAATGATAGAGCATGTCTCAAAAGGTGGTATTAGTAGTGGGTTTTCCACTTTCAGGTGTAGCCATTTGGGTTAAGTTATATTAATTGCGTGTATTATCGTATTCCATACCTCAGAGTGCAGTGAGTGTAGTTCAGTTTAAAGTCTATCAAGGGATCTCTCAAAATTAAGATGATGGCTTAAAGCTAAGGGGGAGATCATAAAACAAGTGATCAAGACAGGTCCTCAGATTCTAGTAGTGATGTTAGTATGATATAAGATATCAGGAAGTAAGGGTAAAGCTCAACCCATTCTTGTCTCAGTATTTTTCAGTTATCCTAATACTTACTAATGGCTTATGTTTTAGTTCCATGATAGTAGTTCATGTCTATATATATGAGAGAGAATCACGTTCTCTTCTAGTTCTAAAATGAGGAGTTCCAGTTCATTCAGTAGTCGGAATCACATTCCATATGTTATAAACTTAAAATTTAGGTCATGCAACTCATGACTTATGTACTCACTCTTTATAGTGTGCTCATTTCCTATAATTCATGCCATACTCTTTATGATTGACGATATTCAACTTATAGTCATGTGTGACCCAATTCAGATCACTTTGATGAATCCCTGATGTTGATTTGCTATTCCTTCGTCCTTAGTGCAGTGTCAAGTCTCGTATAATATCCTCCCATGTTTCAAGGTCTTATGCTCTAACCTATTAGTAACTCCTCCATATGTGAAGATGGTAGGGATGAGTAAATGTTTCTTATCAATGAAAGATCATAGTATGCTTGTTTTGGATAAGGCCATAAGTGTGAAGCAAGATCTGGGGAAAAGTCGTTGATAGATGTGATGGTTAGTGAAAATTTACGTGTGTATGTTCTTGGGATAGCGCATGGGAGTTATGTTGATAGTGGATTAGAGAATATGTAAAGTATGTCCTTATGGGTGTTTGCCTTAGAGTTTATATATGGTTATAAAGATAGGCTAGAATGAAGTGTTGAGATTTAAGTGAAGGAACGCAATATGCGCTAGTGAATCCATAGTAAGAGATTAGAGTTAGTCTTTGAAGTAGTAAGGCATGTTATGTTTCGGGTGCGATCTCTAAAAAGGGTATAGAAGATTGAATCATATGGTTTGGACCATTATCGTGGTGTGGCATGTTGTATTTTGTGATTTGAAATTAGGCTTGATCATGGTGACACAGCTTATGTTACTTTAGGCATCAGTAGAAAGATTTATAAATGCCCTTATGGGGAGTACAATTTGAATCAACGAGTATGGTATTTAAAGGGAATAATATAGTTAAGGGACTATTAAAGAAGTGCGCTAATCTTGAAAGTAAGAAGTTGCATTGCCTAAGGCTTGGTAGTTTTATCCTAGTTTATAAGTTATATATCTATATTCCATGTTATAGGGTCGTGTCATTGTTATGATTCCTTAGTTGGATGTCTTGTGTAACTAGTGGCCACGATTCTTAGGTCCCTAATGCTACTATGACTTCTTTGGAGAGAGTGTTGTATAAGATACTTCATTTAAGTATGAGGGTCCAGCATAATTCAGTCTGTATAGCCAGTAATTCATTTGAACAGTCGAATAGACAAGTTACTGTGGTTTTCCACATTTTCGCCCAGTCCTACTATCCGATGTCTCAAGAGTATGAGCATCGCAAGAGATAATCTGTTTCATCCATGTAAGTTGCAAATTCAGTTCAGTGAAAGCATCATGTTTCAGATTCAGCTACTTAGTCATGAGTCGGTTCATAAGAATGGAGAGCATAATTTTAAATGTTTCCAAGTATTTTAGCTCAGGCAGTATAGTAACCTGGTGCGATCTTAGACATGTTGCCTCATGATTTGTACTTGCATAATTTATCAATTCACAGTCAAGATGTATGATTTTATAATGAACAC
The DNA here is from genome assembly GCF_002878395.1 of Capsicum annuum. Lineage (NCBI taxonomy): Eukaryota > Viridiplantae > Streptophyta > Magnoliopsida > Solanales > Solanaceae > Capsicum > Capsicum annuum. Next base: position 106,018,565 of record NC_061122.1, on the reverse strand, counting down.
TTCAAGGGAATCTTAAAACTCTAAGCATGAATCAGTCCCTTAAAGTAAGTGAAGTCAAGTAAGCTCAGAATTCAATTTTATGATAGAAGTTTAAATGTTTTAGATCTGTTATATGTTTTCTTATAAGACACATCAGGTCTACGTTATTCCATACCTTTAAGCTTCAACGTTCCTACCCATCATTCAGGGACGAATGATCCCAAGGGGGACATATTGTAACGCCCTGTGTTTCAGGCTAGAATGAAAACCATCATTTCTATGTGTAGATGATCCAAAATCCATAAATTCAATGCACATTTTTCATGTTAATCAAGTATGTAGTGTGGTAACCTATTTGAGCATAAATTGAGATCATAAAGGTCCCATAACTCAAGGACAAGTTGAAAGATTTCCTATCATTCGAGTTTTTGTGAGCATCAAAACATGAGTCAAATTTAATCGACCATATCTCTTTGTATATAACGAGATGGGTGTCCTACTATATATCAAATGAAATATCTTTGAATTAGCTTTCCATCGATTTTAGTGTCAGCATTCCCAATTGACTGGTCACCACATCGCGATGAGCCTTAAATTTTTAGAGCATTGCGTTGAAGTCTTTTACAGTGTTACAGTCCCGGATTTTAAATTCCAAGGTCAAATTATACATTTCCCATGGCCCCAAAACCATCCAAACACGGGATTTAATCCCAAATACACCTAAATACATACACTTTCACTAAAATTCAACAAGAACTCTCTCTAGGGTTTCAAACAAGAATTCCAAATAACTCAAGATTCAACAGTGGGTTTTCAAAATCGATTGAAGATTTGGAATCCCCAATCCGAAAGCTTCGAGAATTATCTATTATCTTTCAAGGTTAAGGTACGCGGGATTTTTTCTAAAATCATATGGGCATAGAAATCATTATTTTAAGGAAAGGGTTTTCGGATTTATGAATCCATTCATGTTTTAGAAATCTTAATGGTATTGTTTTGGTCTTTTGACCTTCCCTACATTGATTTGAGATTGTATATATGTATATGTATATGGTTTAAGTTAATATTTGAATTGAGAGCATGACTCACATGAAATCTCACTCTTGATGTGATTGTTCCCATGTTTCACATGATATGGATTGTTTTTGAAATGCATCTTGAAAAGCATGTTATCAAATATCTTGATTTATGAATGGTTTAGTTATGAATCTTGAATTCAAAAGAGAGGGTTGTTTGTATGGAAAAATCTTGAAAATACATATAGTGAAAGAGTGCATGGATTTTGCCAAAAGCACATGACCACCTTATGTTTGAAGAGTTCTTGCATAGTTTTGACTTATGATTACGGAACATGAAATATCTTATACGGTTTGCATGTTTGAGTGGTTTGTATTAAGTTTTAATAAAAGAGTCATGTATGACACATTATGGCACTGAAATAGGACTTGCAAGTCTTGGTATGACGATACAACTCAGTTAAAGCCATAGTAATTTAAAACAGAGTAGAGCACATGTTTATAATCAGATTTTCAAATTTATGAGTTGAAAAACTCTATGCTAGAAATCGTGATTTGCCGACACGTGATTACAGTACCATGATTTGTGATCTTGTGTACCTTGATTCATGTCATCCCAAATTGGGACTATGGTTAGGAGCCCTGCTTTGTGATCTTGTGAACTACGATAATATGTTATTTGATTGGGGATTTTGGCATCCTGCTGTATGATCTTACGTGTCTTCCTTATTGATACTCCAATACTTCCGACAAACTTGGATTGGGGTCTTGGCCGCTAAGTCAAGGTCGGATTGCATATAGCCCATGGAATTACAGATTGTAGGATGTACCATCTAGCTCAGAAATAAAAGAAAGAGTGAGTCATGGTTTCTAAGGTATGTTTGCCCATGTGTTTTGATATATCATATGAAAAAATGTTTTATGAATTGCTCCCACTTATGTTATATATAAATAAACTATTTTGGAATGCTCTGCGTACCAGTATATCTGTATTGACCCCCCTCCTCCCTACAGCTTCTGAGGATCAATCTAGGGGTCCAGAGAAGCAGTATTATTTATCAGACAGAGTTGCAGTGTCCAGTTGGTAAGCCTTCTCTATTTTGGAAGGCCTGCTTTTTTAGATTATGTCATTTATTTCTATTTTGGCCTACTGGGGCCTTGTCCCAGTTTCAGATAGTTGTCAGTTTTTTTTGCAGTAGAGATTTCACAGAATGAGTCAGTTGTTATTAGATATAGTTGATTTTCAATTTTCATACTTATGCTGGATTGAGAATTGACCATGTTTCCATAGTAGATTATGTTTCTGCATCTTTTTTATTTATATAAATGTGTGCATGCTTACCAAATAGAGAGGGACATTCTAAGCCCTCATGTTTTGGGCTGTCCGTCATAGCTAGGCCCTATTTCGGGTCATGACATTAAAACCCTTCCATCTAAGATTATAGGTTGGGCCTCGATTATCTCAAATTGGAGAATGTCGGTTAGATGATACCTTCCATAGTCTCAGTATTTTTTAGTATTTTCAGTTTACAGATTTTACTTAGCCCATGTTATATACTTTGTCATGCATCCCCAATGTCTATAGATTTTCACGTATCTTCAGTATTTATAGACTGTCACGCATACTTAGAATTTACAGATTTTCCATATTGTCAGTATCTATAGATTCCATGTTCTCTACTTAGTACTTCATGTTTTACATGCATATTTAGTTAACTATAAAGTCTATTCAGGAAACCACGCATATCAACCTACCTCATTCATCATACCAGTATATTCAAAGTACTGTTTGCATACCTTTCTTTTGTGCTATGATGTATTATATCATAGGTGCTGATGCTCAGTTCTCAAACTGTGCTTAGACTTCACTTCTTAGGCTATCAGCAGTACAGTAGCATTGGTGAGTCCTCATCATTTGAGAACAAATTATTTTACTTCATATATCTATTTCAGTAGTTAGTAGAGTTAGTTGGGGGCCTGTCCCATCAAATCATACTCTATCAGTCATTCTTAGAGGCTTTTCAGACATTAGAGTCAGTTCTTCAATATTCAGATATTATAGTTAGTTATCTAGTTATCATTATTTTATTAGATTCATTCAGTTATTTCTATAGACTTATATTATTGTTCAAATTTAGTTATTAAAACCTTATGACATGTTAATATTCTTCCGCATTTATGATCATGTTATCCAGTATTCACAATAGGTACCATCTTATTGGTTAGCTTGCGGTCCCTCGAGACTGTAAGCACCATGTGACAACTACGGGGTAGTCCCGGGTTGTTACAAACTTTTTATTAGAGCCTAAGATTTTAAAGTATCCTAGGAAGTTTGAAAACTGAATTAAGTGGAGTTCTGTGCATAGGTGTATAGCATACAACTTATATGGACTAGAGGCTACAAGGAATTTAGGAAAAAGTTTCCCTTCTTTCTGTATTCATGTTGTGAAAGTGAGCATGAGCTCAAGTTAAAATCTTTGTCTAATCTATTTCTTCCTTATGTTTGCAGAACATGCCTCCCAAGAAGAACAAAAGAAAAATAGGAAATCAGTCAGCCCCTCAACCCATCCAGGCAGATACTCTGGATGAGCACGTCTTTCACGCAGAATTCAGGGCTGCATTCAGTGCTCTAGCCAATTCAGTAGCAATACAGAATGAATGGCCATCTGTTGTTCTAGCCAACCCAAAGGCCAATACTACTGTGACTATAATTTGGTATTTCACTCGAATAAATCCTACTTCTTTTACAGGATCCAAGTCTGAAAGAGGATCTACAGGAATTTTTAGATATAGTGCAAAAGGTAACGAAAGCTGTGGGGGTGACATCTAGTCAGAGTTCTAAGTTGGATGAATATCCATTGTAGGATGTAGCCTATACTTAGTTTAAGCAGTGAAAGGTAGATAGGGGTTTTGATACAGGGCCTGTAGAGTAGGAAGAGTTTTCCATAGCTTTCTTAGATAGATTCTTCCCATTAGATTTGAGGGAGGCCAAAGTGTTAGAGTTTATTAACTTGAGGTAGGGCACCATGAGCATGAGGGAGTATTCCCTCAAGTTTACTTAGTTAGCTAGGTATGCTCTTCATATGGTAGCCGATAACAGGTTAAAGATGAGTAAGTTTGTGTCTGGCATATCCGATAGTATAGTCAAAGAGTGTAGGACTGCAATGCTTATTAGTGGGATAGACTTCTCTAAGATGATTGTCCATTCTCAATAGATAGAGGAGAAAAATATTAAGGACAGGGAAAGAGGAAATAAGAGAGCTAGGATTGGTAGTTTTAATTTCAATCAGCGAAAGCCAGAAGGTGGGAACCATCCTCAGTTTCATCAGAGGTCTACAACCCCAACACCCTTTTCAGTCTGTGCCCCAGCACCCAAATTAAGAAATGACAATAGGGATATGGCACCTATCTCTAAGTCCCAGGTCAGTGTTAAAAGTTCTCGTACAAATCCTCTATGTCAGAAATGTGGCAGACACCATTAAGGTGAGTGTAGAATAGGTAGTGATGTATTATTTGGGTGTGGAAAACCTGGCCATCGGATTTGGGAGTGTCGAGTAGTTACTTAGAAAGGTTGGAAGTACACCACCAGTTCCAGTCCCATCAGTCGTCAATTCTATCTGGTCGCTCGACTCAGTAAGGTGCAACTTACAGTGCTACCAGTGGTCAGTGTCCAATCAGATTATATGCTCTTCAGTCCCACCAAGATCAGGAAAATTCTCCTGATGTAGTTACTTGTACGTTGCAGGTCTTTTACTTACATATTTATGCTTTACTAGACCCTAGAGCTTTTTTTTTTTTGTAACTCCATATATAGCCGTCAACTTTGAAGTTAGTCCCAAAACTCTAGTAGAGCCCTTTTTCAGTGTCTACCCTAGTAGGTGCTTCCATTGTGGCTAGACAGCTATACTAGAACTTTCCTGTCACAATATCTCATAAAGTTATCTCAGTTGGTCTCGTGGAGTTAGAGATGATGGATTTTGACATTATTCTCGGCATAGATTGGCTCCACTCATGCTATGCCTTAGTTGATTGTAAAAATAGAATAGTTCATTTTTAGTTCCCAAATGTGCTAGTCCTGTAATGGAGGGTTGTACCATAGCTCTTAGGGGTTAGTTGATTTCATACCTTAGAGAGAGAAAGATGATATCGAAGGGGTGTATTTACCATCTTATGCGAGTCAAAGACTCTAACTCAAAAACTCCAACTCTTGAGTTAGTTACAATAGTAAATTAATTCTTAGATGTATTTCCTGAAGATCTACTCAGGGTTTTTCCCAATAGGGAAATCGACTTTGGAATAGACCTTCTCCCAAATACTCAACCTATATCTATTCTGCCATACAGAATGGCTCTAGTAGAACTGAAAAAGTTAAAAAAAACAATTAAAGGATCTCCTAGAAAAAGGATTCATTAGACCCAACATCTCCTTATGAGGCGTAACTATTTTATTTATGCATAGAAAAGATAGTTCTTTCAGAATGTGCATACACTACTGTCAGTTGAACAAAGTCATAGTCAAGAACAAATATCCACTTTCTATAATTGATGACTTGTTTGATCAACTCTAGGGTAACAACTATTTTTCAAAGATAGACGTCAGATCAGGCTATCATCAGCTCAGGATCAGGGAATGTGACATTTCAAAAATAGTTTTTTGAACCTGGTATGGTCACTTCGAATTTCTAGTCATATCCTTTGATCTTACCAATGCCCCAAAAGCCTTCATGGACTTGATTAAATGAGTGTTTAAGAAGTACTTGGACATGTTTCCCATAGTCTTCATGGATGATATTCTTATTTACTCTCGTAGCGAAAATGATCATGTAAACCACCTCAGAATAGTACTTCAGACTCTTAGAGTTTATCAGTTGTTTGCTAAATTCAGTAAGTGTGAATTCTAGCAAAGATCAGTGGCTTTTCTTGGGCATATCATTTCTGGTGATGGAATTAGAGTTGATCCTCAAAAGACCAAGGCGGTGAGAAACTGGCCTACACTTATCTCTCCATCAGATATCTGGAGGTTCTTTGGTTACCTGGCTATTACCATTGATTTTTTAAAGTTTTTTCTTATATTTCATCCCCCGAGTCCAAATTAACTTAGAAGAAAGTTAAATTTTAGTGGTCAGATTCATGCGAGAAGAGTTTTTAGGAGTTAATGACTCGACTCACCTCATCCATAGTCTTGACTCCACTAGATGGTTCAGATGGTTTTATTGTATACTGTGATATATCCAGGATAGGTTTAGGTTATGTCCTCATATAGAGAGGTAAGGTAATAGTCTATGCCTCAAGACAGCTTAAACCCCATGATAAGAATTACCCTACTCATGATCTTTAGTTAGCATTTATAGTTTTTACCTTAAAGATTTGGAGGCATTACTTATATGGGGTGCATGTAGATGTGTTCATAGATCACAAAAGCCTTTAGTATATGTTCTCTCAAAAAGATTTGAATCTGCATTAGAGAAGGTGATTGAGTTATTAAAGGATTATGACATGAGTGTTCTATATCATTCGGGTAAGACCAATGTAGTGGCTGATACTCTCAGTAGATTGTCTATGGGCAGTGTTGCTCATGTTGAGGATTGTAAGAAAAAGGTAGCTCAGGAAGTTCATTACCTTGCTTGACTAGGTGTCTGCTTAGTCAACTCAATAGAGGGTAGTGTATGGGTACACAGTAGTACCGAATTATCTCTAGTTTTTGAGGTAAAGAAAAAGTAGGATAGAGATCCTAGACTAATTATATTAAAAAAATCAGTCAAAGATCAGAAAGTGAAGGTTTTATCCCAAGAGAGAGATGGTGTTTTGTATTGTCAGGGTAGATTGTATGTGCCAATTATAGATGATTTGATGTAAAAAATTCTTTCAGAAGTGCATGGTATGCATTACTCTATTAATCTAAGGGCCACTAAAATGTATCGTGATTTGTGAGAGATCTATTAGTGGAGTGGAGGAAGAGAGATATTACAGATTTTGTGGCTAAGTGATCTATATACCAGCAAGTTAAGATTGAGCATCAGAAACCTAGTGGGTTCATACTGGAGTTCAGTATTCCTACTTGGAAGTGGGAGAAATAAACATGGATTTTATGATAGGTTTGTCGCGTAGTCATCATCCGTATGATTCTATTTGGGTCATCATAGATAGTATGACAAAATCAACCTATTTCTTGCCAGTCCATACCTCTTATTCAGCTGAGGACTATGCGAAACTCTATATCTGAGAATTGGTCAGGTTACACGGAGTTCGACTGTCTATCATTACTGATAGAGGTACCCAACTTACTTCTCACTTCTGGAAGGCATTCCAAAAGGGTCTTGGTACCCAAGAATACCTCAGTACAACTTTTCATACTCAAATAGATGGCCAAGCAGAAAGGACCATTCAGACTTTAGAAGATATACTGAATACATGCGTTATTGATTTCTAGGGTAGTTGGGATGACCATTTGCCTTTGATTGAATTAAAAAATAATAACAGATATTATTCTAGTATCCATATGGATCTATTTGAGGACCTCTATGGTAGGAGGTGTAGATCTCTAATTGGTTGGTATGAAGTAGGTGAGGCCGCAGTAGTAGGGCCTGACGTGGTGTTTGATGCGTTATATAAGTTTCAGTTGATCAGAGAAAAGCTTATGGCTTCCCAGATCCAACAAAAATTGTATGCTAATATGAGGAGAAGGATCTTGAGTTTGAGGTAGGTGATATTATGTACGTAAAAATCTCTCTCGTGAAAGGAGTGAAGAGATTCGGCAAGAATGCGAAACCTAGTCCATAATATGTTGGCCCTTTAAGAATTCTCAGTCTTTTTGGAAATGTTTCTTATGAACTCATGTTGCCTTCAGATTTAACCTCAGTACACCCAGTGTTCCGTGTCTAATTGTTGAAAAAGTGTATTGGTGATCCAATGGTAGTTGTTCCCTTAGAAAGTGCAGAAGTTTAGAACATTATTTCCTTTGAGGAAGTTCCAGTCTAATTGTTGACCAAGTTTGTATACTAAGGAACAAAGAAGTTCCTCTAGTCAAAGTTCTTTGGTGGAATTAGTTCATTGAGGGAGCCACTTGGGAAGAAAAGACAGATATGCAGACCAAGTACCCTCATCTTTTCTCTGCGAATCCAAATTCAGTAGAAGGTACAAATCTTTTTAAGATTTCTCTCTATCATGCTCAGTTTCAGTTGCACACCATGTTCATGTTAATCGTGCATTTACAAATCAGTTCATTCATGCATTCCAAGCCTCAAATATGCATGTTCAGTATGTAAGCCTAGTCCATCAGTTTCCTTAAATTAACCAGTTTCATTGGAGCATGAATGATCCCAAGGAGGAGATATTGTATTGCCTCATATTTTTCTAGCATAATCTAAGTCCGAATATGTGAGTATTCATATATATAATTTTCGAAATACTCATTATTTTTCAGTTTACATCCTCCCATTGCATAGGAAATTCAATTAGCTTTCTAAAAATTTAAAATTTGCACTAATTCGATAACTGGGTAAGAAGTTATGGAGATTTTATGTTTCAATAATTAGACCCCATCATTTTAACCCTTAGCAAATTGCAGAGCTAGTCTAAGTGAAGATTGGTAATTTTTAGTGGAGGTGTGGGATCTTGGCATATAACGCCAAAGGCCAAATTGGCATTTGGCAGTTTCAAGTGTCTCTTCTCGATTCCACCGAATTGCGGTGAACTTCCAGGTCCCAATCAGTAAAAGATCGGGATTTTCCCTGCATCGTTCCATAGACCAGTTTCTTAGTTGTCCAATTTCAGTGGCTTGGTGTGATAGTGTAGCGTCGTGCCAAGGCCAAAAATTGGGATCTTCAGTGTTCAACTTCAATTTTTAAATTTATTAAGGAGCATTTGGGTTTTTTTCCACGGAACTAATTAACCTAAAGAACAAAATTTAACCCCTAAACACCCTAAGTAGTCATCATTATTTCAATTCCTCTCACAATCAAAAAACCCCTTTTCAAGACCAAGAAACCCTAGCTTTAAAATTCAAGGCTAATCCTCAAGAACTCACCCAGAACTTCAAGAAATTCATTATCCTAGGTATTTTAGATGTTCATCCATGGATTCCTTTAGTCCATGGAGTCCAAGTAACCTATATAATTTAAAAGTTTGATCTATTCAAGTTATTTGATTTTAAAATGTGATTTCATCCATGAATCTCCATATTTTTATATCAATATTTATTGAAATAAACCATGATTTAGATATATTATATTGATTTCATGCTATTCCTATAAGTCCCATAACAATCCTATGATTGTTTTAAACACAGAACTACAAATGTATGATAAAATGAGTACAAGAGTGATTGATTTAAATAAAAGCCTTCATGTTTTGTCCTTTAAGCTTTCGTGTCATTTTACTATTATTGTTTTGAGTCCTGGGGGTATTGAATATCCGAAATCCATAGCTAATTACTTAGTCTAGTATCAGTACATTACAAAATAGTCTTTAAAACATACTATGAGCATTATCAGGACAGTCAGTTACCAGTCAAATGAATGTAGAATAGTTTAGTATTTCATTGTCTTTTAATTGGAAGTAGGGTTTATCACCGAGTGAGTGTAGGGATGGTGGATTCCCCATCAGATAGACAATGTCGTTAGTAGCAGTCCCTATACTTCATAACTATGTAGCCATCGTAGGGTATAAGACGTCACCCGTCAGATCGTCACCCGTCAGATTAGACTTGACTATCTAGCAAGGGTCGCCCATCAGATAAGGCTTGACACCCTTAGTTCTTTGGACATTATATCAGTTTATGGGATCCACAAGCCATCGTTAGTATTTGAGGAACGATATTAACACCCTTCTAACTGGGGTTATAGGTTGGACCTCGATTACCTTAAATTAGGAAATTTTGGTTAAATGATATATCCCATAGTCTTAGATATAGTCTCAGTTAAAGTCTTAGTTAAATTATGCATCTTAGAGTTGCTTCACCAAAGCATACAGATATCAATAATTTTTAGTATTTTTAGTTTACAAATCTTACAAATCTTACTTAGCCCATGTTATATGATTGGTCATACATCCGCCGTGTCTACAGATTTTAACGTATCTTCAGTATTTACAAACTATCACGCATACTCGGTATTTATAGATTTTCCATATTTTTAGCATCTACATATTCCATGTTCTCTACTCAGTACTCCATGTTTTACATGCATAATTAGTTAATTATTAGTTCTGTTTATGAAACCATGCTTATCAACCTACCTCATTTTTCATACCAGTACATTTAAAGTACTGATCGTATACCTTTTTTTTGCGTTATAATGTATTATATCATAGGTGCTGACGCTTAGTTCCCAAACCGCGCTTAGACTTCACTTCTCAGGCTATCAGCAGTACAATAGCAGTGGTGAGTCCTCATCATTCGATGACAAATTATTTTACTTCATATCTCTATTTCAGCGGTTAGTAGAGTTAGTTGAAGGCCTGTCCTATCAACTCATATTCAGCCAGTCAGTCTTAGAAGTTTTTCAGACATTAGAGTCAGTTCGTCAGTATTTAGATATTATAGTTAGTTATCCACTTATCATTATTTTATCAAATTCAGTCAGTTATTTCTATAGACTCATATTATAGTTTTAAATTCAGTTATTAAAACCTTTGGCATGTTAGTATTCTTCCACATTTATGATCTTGTTATCCATTACTCATAGTAGGTACCAGCTCATGGGTTATCTTGTGGTCCCTCAGGAATGTAAGCACTGTATGACGACTGGAGGGTAGTCCCGAGTCGTTATACCACAGTAATATAACAAAGCCTCTACAAAACTAAAATCAATAAAGTATCGATACATGCCCCCGACACTAACCAAAATAAAGTCTAAACAAGGTCTAATACATAGGAAATAAGGAACATGAAATAAAGCCTTTCAATGTATGGAAGCTTACCACTTCAATGTCAACTCACTAACTAACTCGAGCATCTGATCGCTGCGCTGAAAAATAAGATGATGTTTTGGGGTATACTCATATGGGGATACATCGTTGGAGATGGTTAGCGATTGGAGAGCTAGTATGTAACTCAAGGATAGAGGAATAAAATAATGCCATGACAATTGTTCAAAACAAGTACAATATCCAAAGCATGATCTCATGTGAAATACATATACATATATATAAATATAACAACACATGTTGGGGAATGAAACGAGGTTTAGCATGAACTTTGAAAACATTAACTTGAGTTGTGTAACATAATCGTCATATAGAAAGAACCCATGGGATATGTGGGACAAGCTCTCCCCTAGCTGGAAGGGCCCAATGTGTGTAGCCACCCGAACAAGAGAATATTCATATCTGTCTATGCCTTTATGGGGGACTCAAACCTCCCGGCATAGTCAAGGTGACTTAAGAACAAATGTATACAATATATGGAACTCAAACCTCTCATTCATATATTCATTTTGGAGGAATTGAACCTCCCGGACATATAGACACCCACACCGGCTTGTTTGGTTTCCAATGTTAGTCTTTGGATACCACTTTTACAGCTCGGGTACACATCCTACTTTCAAGCCCAATTAAAACATTCATTTCATATACAAAACCATCAATACAATTACTTACCAAAGGCATCCCGTTGGTATCTTCATACCAATCCTACTTGCAAGAGTACAACATGCATAACCATTGTTAATCATCTTGGGACTCAAACCCATTGTCTAACAAAAATGCTAATTCAATTCATCATTTAGGGATTTGAACCCATTTAGTGTATCCAATCAATTTATCAACAAGGCCTTCATAAAACCAATTACCAATCACTAAAATTCTTAAGCCAATGCCTTAGATCAAAACATAATTCATCATTTGGCAAGATTTTTCTCATTGTAAATTTCACAAATAGGTTGAGGGCATACCATTATTAAAACCAAAAACAATCATATTTTTGGTTAAACATGCCCCTTTAGTTAAACCACAATTCCCATGAATACACATGTGCAAAACCATTATTAAAACATGAATAATCAAAAATTAAATCATGAGAAAGTAATTCCCAATAATATTCATTCAAAACCTCAACCTTGGTTTTCAAAACCAACAATAACGACTCATGAATAATATCTAAGAATATGTTTTTAGTGAACTAACAGTGAAGGAAGATTCACATGCCTAAGTTGTGAAGATTCACACAGAGAATTTGATTCTTAAGCCCTTAGATGACCACTTTGAAGAAACCCACGCCCAATATTTCTTGAGAGGTTTTAGAAATTTTTTTGAGAGAGTTTGATCTTGTAAAAGGAATAATGAATGACCTAAAGGTGATAAAAGACATAGGGTCTTAAAGGATTACAGGGATACATGTCCAAAGTACAACTATCTTAAAGTTGTAAACTTTCGCCTTTGGTTGCGAGTCAAGCCATTGACTCATCACCACAACTTAAGACTCATACCATTGAGTCCTCACCAAGAAAGAGAATTAGACACCACACACTATCCAACTTATAACTTTCTTAGTCCTAATCATCACTAGAACATACGATTCATATGGTCTAGTCATGACCAACACAAAATGCTAATGGCTTGGACAATGGACAACATACGATCGTACCCTAACCACTCATTACATGATCATGGTACTCGTGATGTGTCTCTCATAACTAGGATAGAAGTTGGATAATAACACATTGGTTAACTTACGACTAAGGTCACCTGACCCTTAACCACACCATATGACTAATTGTGTAAGTCGTAAGAAGGATAGAGAGCCTAAAGCTTAGGAAATTTGCAAAGGCCAAAGTTTGGGGCATTAAACAAACAAAGCGTAATGATTGCTCGAGTTTCATTCAAAGTCTTTTACTTTTTAATGCTTATATCAAATTTTTATTTTTGAAGCTTGGACCAACAAGGGACAATAAGTCTTCACCATCACTTGACTTGCCTTTTCCTTTTGGTGTGCACGGTGTTTTTTGGGTTAGAATAGGTAGAGATTTAGAAGGAGAATAACATTTTAGTCCAGTAACAATGACAAACTCCTCCAAACCAAAACAAACTGGCATGACAAAGTAATTTATCCATACTCATCCATCTTATCTTTATTTTTATACATAAACCTACACTTGAGAAGATTATAGACCATGGTCATTTAGAAAATAACATTGTTGTCCCCTGGCAAATCAAGATATTGCCTAAAGTTGATGTCCCTGAAATAAGCATCCGATTTTTTATCTAGAAGTATTTTTTTGAAGGTATCAAAATATTTTCTCATGGCTAACTTTACCACCAGATCACCAATTAAATTTGTGGCACCATCTCACTACATTCTCATAGCATAACTATCAATGTTGAAGGTTTTGACCAATATTTTAGTGGAAGGGCTATTAGCATTTAGATTATCTCTTTTGTAACTTTCCTCATGCCCATGTTCATTTTCTTCTTCTTCTAATTGAGATATAGCTTGTACATAATGCTCATAGAGTGGTGGATGTCGCCTAGCTTCTCCACTTATTCTTTTACTTGGAATTGATTCGCATTCTCTTCTTTTGTGAGCAATATTATCTAACAGTAATAGGAAAATAAAAAAGATTATAATTGATTAATAAATTGTTAAAGAAAGGATAACCATAAATCTAACAAGTACAACACAATAAAATAGTAGTTCCAATAGATCACTCTTCTGTTGCAATAGTTGAGACTTTTGTTTTAATAGATAACTAACATGTGGAAATCGATGTTTAATTATTAGAAACAATAAAAACCGTTTCAATACTATTGTGACTTTTTCCAATAGATCACTCATCTATTGAAACATATGACTAATCTGTTTAATAGATGAGTGATCTACTGGAACTATTATTAAATTGTTTAGATTTCCTCCAACAGATGGGAAATCTATTGTGATAGATTAATTATATATTGGAAGAAATCAAAGTCTTGGACAAGTCATCTGTTGGAATAGTTGTTAAGATTTCATCTAATAGATAGATCATCTGTTGCAAAAAACAAACCAGTAGCTAGATTTTGTTCAAATAGAACAGTAACAATATCTTACCATTTAATATCAATACACTATTTTTACTAATAACAACAACAAACAAACAATAAATCACCCCAACAACCCAACACACACACCAAGAACATCAACATTGACCAACAATACCAACGTCATTGTTTTATTTGTATAAGCACAAGCAACCAAAAGCAAACTTCCAAAAATACAACAAACACCAACAAATTGAATCAACAGTTCGATAACAAGGGCTATAGTAACAACAAAAAATCATTTTTCACTCCTTAAAGAAAAGAGAAAAAATGCTACAAATTATATGTAAAAGTAAAGGATAAGGATGTACCTGGAGCCTTGAAAATGTGAGAATGTTGTTTCGATATCTTTCTCTCAATCTCACAAGTAGCCTCCTCTATTGAGAGGTGCCTCCATTGAACCTTTACTATTGGAATCTCTCTAGTTCATAACTAATAAGTGGTAATGTTACCACTCATTAATGCCTAAATTTCTGTACACTACTATGGTTAAATGGTGTTAATTACACATATTTATCATTTGAATGTCGTAATTCCTATATTTTACTGGTATATAAGTAATTGGAAGAAAGAAAGTAAAGGAAGCTAAGAAGTTAACTAAAAGGGAAAAGTTAGTACAAAATCTAGAAAATCAGGTGGTCCTCAGTACCGCGATTACGATGCTCAGAGTCACAATGACGATCAAGCAATCAGGAGAACAAATGAACCTCAGTTATCATGAATGCGACCCAATAGTAGCAATAGAGGTAATGCGATCAAGATCCAGGGAGCGTGATTGCAATTGGACAAAAAATAGTCTAGGGACAGATTCATAATTTTAAGCAGATTAACCCAAATTCTCTAAAGGGAAAAACCCTTTAAATTTTGAGGCGTCTGCTAAACATTTATTTTTTGTTTGGATAAAAATCCTACTACTTTTGGGAAAGACAATTGTAGCTAATTTTCCAAGATATGTTAGTTGTGAATTGAGACTGAAGTTTGTGAATTTTTCTTGTTTGTTATCAATGGAAGCATTACGTGCTCAGTTAGGTATATTTCCTTCCACTAATCTTATGAGTTGCTAAATATCTATCATATGGTTAAGTTGGATTAGTGTAAAAATGTGTATAGGTCTTGATTGTATGTGTAAATTCTTGGTTATGATGTTGGGTGTCACTAATACTTGGTAGTTAAATTAGAATTTGTGGGTGAAAGACCGAAGTTTCTAAGATCCTATATTATCCTTGAAAAGGGGATGTGGGTATTCTTTTAAATCCCATATCACCAATGAAAGAGGAATATGGGTGACAAGTATTTGTGAATAATAATTAGATATTAGCTTATTCCTTTATATTTTCTTTGAAATAAGGATGGATAGTAAATTCGCTATGCCTTGGGCATCTTCTTAAAAATAGGAAAGCCCCATTTGAGGTATTGGGTTGATTTGTTTGCGACACTCATGAGGTATTTGAAAGAATACATGGGTGATATATTTGGTGTTCAATTGAAAGACTAAAAACAAAACTCATAACCTATACTACACATATATTCATTAACTAGAATTTGATTGTAACCCTTATGTACTCAGACACAATTTTCCCCTAGGAAAGCACAATCCCAAGACCATTCTCTTATCATAATTTTATCTACATTTGTTTCTCTAAATTCGTTGTTCAAGCTAATTTTATTTAAACAAACTTTCAAACCATACCCCAATTTTAATTTATTTCTTACTTTATGTTTACATTGCAGGTAAATACTTAGTAGCTTTCAAAATACATAGGATTTAAATACTCGTTACACTCCTCATGTATTTGAACCCAACTCAAGTTGAGTTATTGTATTGACAACGATCAGCCTACACCAAAATAATGGTATAGGTGAGCCTGCTAAAAATAAAGACATTACCGGGGAGTGAAACCTAGTTTTTACTCTGAGGTGTTGATAGTAACTATGGGTTAACCCACCATTTTTATTATTTAAGTTGTTTTTTGTTTTTTTTAGGAGATTTCAATAGTGACCACGACACAATGAGTGATTATGCAAGCAATTCTAAGACCGTTGATGGTCCATTCGATGATGAGGACCACCTCTATCGTGTAAGGTATGCAAGTGTTATCTGCATCCCACTGAATGAATAGAATAGGGTATTCTATGTCATAAGTGTGATGTTACACATGCTTCGAATAAAAGGTGTATTTGGGGGTTAAGCTAATCAAGACTAAAACTTGCACTTAAAGAATTTTGTAGAAGTGTGTATCCCGTTCGACTTTGCTTATATCTCATAAGAGTCCATATTGTTATGCCTTTTCTCATTCTCTCTAATGGGTGAGGTGGTGTTGTGGTTGAGGTATCTTCCCATCAGGTCCATCAAATAATGGGTGAAGCTTATCGAGGCTTTCTTTGATCGTTAATTCCTACCATCAAAGATGCAATATTTGCGAGACAAAATCATTAATTTTTGTTAACTCAATAAAGAGCCTCTATATGAAGTTTGGGAGAGATTTAATGAAAAGATTATGCAATTTTGTAACCATAAATTACCATATAATATGGTCTTATAATTATTCCATAGGGAATTGGACCAACTCAACAATACCTTGGTGGACAATACGACCGATGGATTACTTGTGAGGTTAACATATGGTGTGGCTTCAATATTGCTTGAGCAAATCACAAACCAACATAGGGGGTGGCATATTCTAGATACTAAGGTAGCTATGGGATCTCCCACTACCTCGATTATGAATAAGGAGCAAAGGAAGAAAGAAGAAAGGATAGAGAAAAATACGACAAAAATAATGACATAATTGGACCACCTCACAAACAAAGTGATGGGTGTACCCACAAAAATGGTAAATGTTGTGGAATCCAAATGATATGATGAATATGAGTAAAAATCCCTTGATATAGAAATTATATAATTATCTAACTACTCGGGGGGTTCTCACCTGGCCGATCAAAGAAAAGGTGGAAACCAAGGTTGGAATAATCATGATCGAGAAAGAGAATGACATGATAGTGATAGAGGTAGTGACTGAAGGGATAAAAAAAGGAAGTATGATAGATATGTGCCCCCCATGACCGAGTAAATATCAAGGAGTCAAATCTCATGGATATTAAAAAGTTCAAAGTCGAGGATGTCTTGCTAGAATTTGGATAAGTGGAAGGGGTGGACAAGATGGTTTGAGAATTAATAGGAGACTTTTCTCAAATCAAACAAATTTTTGTATCACACACTTTTTCAATCAAGAAATTAGAGACATAAATTTTGGAATCTCAAACGCACTTAATACTAAGTTCAAAGGTGGCTTTCCTAGTAATATGGTGGTAAATCCTGAAAATGATGCTTATGCATAAGCAATTGCCAAATGAAGCGATAAAGAACTTTGTGAACAAAAGATTTAGGTCAAAGAAAATTCTCTTGATAATCTAATGAACATAAAAAATAAGTATGTAGGTATGTTTAATAATGAGGCTCCAAAGTCTCAAGAAGGGGATAATGAAGAACCAATGATAATTTAAGAGATGGTTGATAAGGAGAGAGTTCCTAAAGTAGTTAAGGGTGATGAACCACAAGGTGACCCCTTATCTCCAATGAAAATCCCCCCTCCTTTCTCTCAATGACTTAATAAAATGTCGGAGAATGTCAAATCCATGAAGTTCCTCGCCAAGCTTATCAATATTTAAATCAATATCCTATTTCTAGAAGCCATTTACAAAATTGTAGGATATGCTAAGCTAATAAAGACATTGATGTTCGAAAAGCACCTTGTGGACTGTGAAACCATTGAAGTTACCCATGGTTGTAATGCTATCATGACAAGTTCTATGGTGGAAAAATAAGAAGATCCGGGTGCCTTCACAATCCCTTTCACCATTGGGATACACAAATTTGAGAAAGACTTGTGTGACCTTAGTGGAAGCATCAATCTCATTCCCATATGAAATCTATCAAAGTCTTAGTTTCGGAACTCCTACTCCCATAACAATTAGTCTCTTGATAGAAGATCATTCTATTAAGAAACTAATTGGAGTTTTGTATAATGTCTTGGTTAAGGTTGATTGTTTTATTTTACGAATAGAATTTATAGTCATTGATTATGAAATTGACCAAGAAATACCCATCATTATTAGGAGACCCTTTTTTGAAACCGGGAGAGAAATTATTGATATGGAGCAAGGGGAGAAGAAATTTCATGTACAAAATAATGAGGTTTCATTTTGGGTGTGTAAAGCTGAAAAACAATCAGTGGAACTTCAAGTGGTATCCATCATTGATGTGATGGACATGGAGGTGGATGAATGACCCCTAAAGTATCCAACTTGAAAGTGTAAGAATGCTGTGCCACGATTTTAAATTAGGCGCTAGATGAGAGGCAACCCATCAAGCCACCAACGTGGCTCGTATACTTTGAATTTTTCTTGTTAGAGTAGGTTTCATTTTTGTACATGATTAATACATAAAATTATGGCGCTATAAGGTCGTTTGAATGAGGTTGAATAAGGGGAAGTGTGGTGAATTTGAGTAGTAGGTTTAATCGAGTAAATTAGAGGACCAAAAACTAGCCTCAGTTACCGCGATCATTATACCCATGCTATTGCGATCACGATCGTTAAACTTTGAACGTAATTGCAGTCATGACTGGTTTAAATGAACAATCAAACCACATTCTTCCCACACTGCCTTTCAAATTACTCTCAAAGTTCACTAATTTTTTATTATGTGTTGCGGTATCCATAAGGACATACAGATCCCCACTGCTACTCTCAATCCGGTATTTACTTCAATTTCTCTCTTTTAAGCTCGTGTGCAGGCCTTATAACTTATCTCTAAGCAATGGATAAAAATTGTTATTTGCATGCTAAATCCTTGCTCAATTATATTTTTGTGGTGCAGTTGGCTTCTAATATTGGTGTGTGAACTAATGGGGAAGTCTTGAGTACCATAAGTTGCTCAAAATTTATAGGAATAGCATGTGCACACCAAATTCTCAATGAAATGCCTGAATGAATCTTATACTAGTTTTTCTATGTTCTAAGAGCATGATCGAGCACCGAGGGACTATGTTTCTAGATATTAATGTAAATTTTATCTTTGGAACACAAATTGGCATTTAAATTAGACAATTTAAGTATTTGAGAAATTTGGTTTGACAATGCCTCAACTATCACGATCCCGATCATGTCTTAGTAGCCTGTGAGCACAACATCTGAGGCTATTTTTCAACCTAGACCAAATACTGGTAGTCAATTTCTTGCCCAAAAATCATCAAGTCACCATCCTATGAGCTTAATGAAATAACATAGCATAGTTTTTGCATAAAAATGTTGATGGTTAATATTGTTGTGTGGTTCTGATGTTTTCAAAGCTCAAGATGGGAGATTATGACCAAACTTGCTTTACGGCCTCGTAATGCCAAACCTTGTACTATGGTGACCTGTTCAAGACAAAGCTGATCCCAGAGCAAGGCATAAGCTTGGATAAGGTGTCGGAGAAACGATTAGTGTTCCATGACATACTTGTTGACATAGGGTGGAGATGTTTTCATTAGATCCACGTTGGGTAAATTTTAATTGGGCAAGGGAGTTCTACTCTAACCTCAACATAGTATCTTTCTCTAAACTAGTTATTAGGATCCGTGAGAAGAATGATCACTTTGGGGCCAAGAAGATGAACAACCTATATGGGATACCGGATGAAGCCATGGCCCAATTCAAGGCAAAAGGTGTGAATCGGGAAGTTGGTTAGTTGGAATGTAGTTTCCTGGTAGAGAGGTCACTTGGGCTGCCACCAATATGGGGATATCATTACATGAGTTTGTAGCTAAGGTGAGGATATAATTAACCATTATGTGTAGCAGGGTTTCACCATGCACCCATAGGACTAATTTCCCAGATGTATGCGTGTAATACCCAAACTTTTCATGTCATAAACCAATGATTTTTTTCTCATGAAATTAGATCCACCCCAGAGTAATGGTAACTCATAAGTTGACTCTTTTTTTTATTTTAGCCTTATAACCATTCTTATGTCAGTGTATGTATTTAAGAAATTATCTTATTTACGATATTCAATTCATATATCATATTTCAGACTCAGTTAATCTGTAACACCATCACATAGGAATTAGTCCCATATTGGCATAACACTAAATGGATGCTGGATATATAAGTAATAAAGCCTTACTCCCTAGTGACGCATTTTAAAATCGCGCAGGCCTGCGTCCCGAGCGGAAAATATCACTAGTGGTTTAGGGAGTTATATAGGTATCTCGGACCTTGATGGTTTGGGATGCTTATCATGTCCATGGCCTCGGCTTGGGTCATGATAGAATGGTATCAGAGCCGCTCTGATGTTAGCCCTGTGGATATGGGCCAGAGTTTAAACTCAATATAAGTAAATCCCAGTTAGGCGAGGCAAACCTCAGTCCTAAGTCTAGGAAAATCCCATTCGGTGGGGAAAATCACAGAAAGGACACTGAGTCCATAAGGGAGGTGTATGTAACACCCTAATTTAGGAAGGGATCCCACATCGGCAAAACACAGGAGAGATACTGGGTATATAAGTAAGAAAGTCTTACTACCTAGTGACACATTTTAAAGCTGTGAGGGCCTGGGACCAAAGCGGACAATATCACTAGTGGTTTGAGAAGTTTAGGGGTCTCTCGGACCTTGATGGATCGGGATGCCCATTATGGCCAGGGCCCCGACTTAGGTCATGACAGAATAATGGCCCATATTTTCCTAGTATAATCAAAGTCCTAATTTTTAAGTATTCATATATATAATTTTTTATATACTCATTATTTTTCAGTTTATAGCCTACCATTGTGTAGGAAATTAAATTAGCTTTCCAATGATATAAAATTTGCCTAAATCTGATAACCGGGTAAGAAGTTATGGCAATATTAAGTTTCAGTCACTAAACACCGTCATTTTGAACCTTAGTGCATCGCGGAGGCAGTGTAAATAGAAATTGTCAATTTCTAGTATTGCTCCACAATAGTGCGTATCGCGCCATAGGCACAGTTCATAATTGTCCAATTCCAGTGAGGCAGCATAAAAATGATGCGTCGCGCAAATGGTGAAAATCAAAATCAAAAGGGCACAGTGATTTCTTCATGTTACGCAGTCATCCCATTTCCCAGTTATCAGTTTCCAGTGACACAGCGCAATAGCACCGCATCGTGTCAGGTGCCCATTTTGGAAAAATTCAACAAAAATTAAAAGTTTTGCTCAAGGGTAAAATAGTCCTTTCCCCTTATTTTAATATTCCTATGTATGCTTTTAAGCCCTAAAAACATTTTTAAACACATTAATTTAATTATTTTCCCCTAAATCAGGAAGTTTTCTCTCCCAAATCAAGAACCCTAGATCTCCAATTCCAAGGCCAATACCCAAGAACTCACCAAGAACTTCAAGAAATTCATCAATTAATGTATTCTAGATATTCATCCATGGATTCCTTTCATCCATGGAGTTCAAGTATCCATTTTAATTACAAATCTATCATCTTTTCAAGATTTATGATATTAAATTGTGATTTTAAACTATAAATCTCCATGAACTTTCATGAATATTGATTTTATACCATACTTAAATAAAATTATCATTGTTATCAAATCCCCCATGTTTTATTATTGTCATTCTTTGAATTAGAGCATGATTTAGTATTGTAATTATTGAAGTCATGCTATTATTTACAGTTTTATTCTATTCCCATTAATTGACTAAACTCTGAAGTATAAGTATTTGATAAAATTCCTACAAGAGTGATTGATTTAATAAAAACCTTCATGCTTTGTCCCGCAAGCTTTAGTGTCATTTTACCATTGTTGTTTTTGAGTCCTGGGGGTATTGAATACCCAAAAACCATAGTTTTTAACTTAGTCTAGCCTTACTATATTACAGAATAGTCTTCAGAACATACTTTGAGGATTATCAGAACGGTCAAATATCAGTCAATTAAACTCAAAATAGTCTAGTATTTTAGTTTCTTTCAGTTGGGAGTAGGATTTAGCACCGAGCGAGTGTAGGGATGGCAGCTTCACTATCAGATAGGCAGAGTCATTAGTAGCAGTCCGTATACTCCAGAACTACATAGCCAGCATAGGGTATGATAAGTCACCCGTCAAATTAAGCTTGACTATCTCACAGGGGTCACCTACTAGTTCAGGCTTGACATCCTTAGTCCTTTGGACATTATATCTGTTTAGTGGATCAACATAGCCATTGTTAGTGCCCATGGCATGGTATTAACACCCTTCCTACTAGGGTTATAGGTTGGATCCCGATTAGCACAAATTAGGGAATGTCGATTAAATGATACCTCCCACGATCTCAGATATAGTCTTATTTACAGTTTCAGTTTTGTTATGGAGTATTAGAGTTGCTTGACCAAAGAATACAAATATTAGTATTTTTGCAGTATTTTTGTTTACGTATTTTACTCAGTCCATGTTATATGCTTGGTCATGCATCCCTAGTTTCTATAGATTTTCACGTATCATTAGTATTTATAGTCTGTCATGCATACTCGGTATTTATAGATTCTCCATATTTTCAGTATCTACAGATTACATATTCTCTACTCAGTACTCTATGTTTTACATGTATATTCAGTTAATTATTAGTTCTATTCATAAAACCGTCCATATCAGCCTACATCATTTAGCATAACAATACATTTAAAGTACTGATCGCATACCTTTCTTTTGCACTATGATGTATTATATCATATGTTCTGATGCTCAGTTCCCATCTCGGTATTAGACTTATCAGATCCTAAGTAGTAGCAGTGGTGAGACCTCATACTTTGATAAAAGGCTTACTTTATTTAATGTCTTAGTTTAGTAGTTAGTTAGAGACTATCCCATCAACTCATAATCATTCATTTTTAGAGGCTTTTCAAATATTAGAGTCAGTTATTCAGTATTCAGATATTACAATTAGTTATCCAATTTATCATTATTTTATCAGATTCAGTTATTTGTTTCTATAAAATCATATTTTAATTTTAAATTCAGTTATTAAAACCATAGGGCATGTCAGTATTCTTCCATATTTATGATCATTTTATCCAGTGTCTTTGTCGGGTAGAGTCTTGTGCATGGGTGTGTAACACGCCACACTTATAGACGAGAGGCTATAAAGCATTTAGGAGAAAGTTTCTCTTCATTCACTTTTTATATCATATGAGTGATCATGAGCTCAAGTTAAACTCCCTGTCTTATCCATTTCTTCCTTCCATTTATATAATATGCCTCCTAAGAAGAATGGAAGAAAAAAAAGGAATCATCCATCCCCTCAGCCCATCCAGGTAGATCCTCTGGATGAGCATGTCTCTCATGCAGAATTTAGGGTTGCATTCACTATTCTAGCCAATTTCGCAACAACACAAAATGAACGACCAGCTATTGTTTTGACCAACCTCGTGGCCAATACTGCTGTGACTAGAATTTGGGATTTTACCATGATGAATCCTCCTTTTTTCAAAGGATCTAAGTCTGAAGAGGATCCACATGAATTCTTAGATATAGTTTAAAAGGTAACAGATGCTATGGGGGTGACATCTAGTTCGAGTGCTGAGTTGGCTGCATATTAGTTGCAAGATGTAGCCCATACTTGGTTTAAGTATTAGAACGTACATAGGGGTGTTGATACAGGGCCTTTAGAGTGGGAAGAGTTTGCCCCAACTTTCTTAGATAGATTTTTCCTATTTGAGTTGGGAGAGGCTAAAGTGTTAGAGTTCATTAACTTGAGGAAGGGAAACATGAGTGTGAGGGAGTATTCCATCAAGTTTACTTAATTATCTAGGTATACTCCCCATGTGGTAGCAGATAATAGGTCCAAGAAGAGTAAGTTTTTGTCTGACATATCTAATAGTGTGGTCAAGGAGTGTAGGACCGCAATGCTTATTAGTGAGATGGTGTTTTGTATTGTTAGGGTAGATTGTGTTTGCCTAGTGTAGATGATTTAAGACAATAAATTCTTGAAGAAGCGCATTGTATGCGTTACTCTATTTATCCAGGGGCCACTAAGATGTATCACGATTTTTAGGAGATCTATTGTTGGAGTAGGATGAAGAGAGATATTAGAGAGTTTGTAACTAAGTAATCTACATGCCAGCAAGTTAAGATTGAGTATTAAAAACCTAGTTGGCCCATTCAGGAGTTCAGTATTCCTACTTGGAAGTGGGAGGAAGTGAACATTGATTTTCTGATAAGTTTACTATGTACACATCATCAGCATGATTTTATTTAGGTTATTGTAGATGAGATGAACAAATAAGATTATTTTTTGCTAGTGCATACCTCTTATTCAGCCGAGGACTACACCAAACTCAATATCAGAGAGTTGTTAAGGTTACATAGAGTACCAGTGTCTATTATCTCTGATAGAGGTAACCAATTTACCACTCACTTCTAGAAGGCATTCCAAAATAGTCTTGGTACCCAAGTTCACCTTAGTACAACTTTTCACCCTCAAATAGATGTTCAAGTAGAGAGGACCATTTAGACTCCAAAAAATAATTGAAAGCATGCGTTGTTGATTTCAAAGGTAGTTGGGATGACTATTTGCCTTTAATTGAATTCACAAACAATAATAGCTATCATTCCAGTATCTATATGGCTCCATTTAAGGATATTTTTTGTAGGAGGTGTATAACTCTAATTTGTTAGTTTGAAGTAGGTAAGGCTGTAGCAGTAGGGCCTGACTTGGTGTTTGATGCATTATACAAGGTTTAATTGATCAGAGAAAGGCTTAGGGCTGCCCAGATGTGAAAGAGATCTTTTACTGATGTAAGATGATATGAACTCGAGTTTGAGGTTAGTTATTTTGTGTACTTGAAAATCTCTCCCATAAAAGGAGTGAAGATATTCAGCAAAAAAGGGAAACTCAGTTCCCTATATGTCGGTCCTTTTAGAATTCCTAGTCATTTAAGAAAGGTAGCTTATGAGCTTGAGTTGCCTTTAGAGTTAGCCTCAGTACTCCCAGTATTCCGTATCTCGTTATTGAAAAAGTATATTGGTGATCCAGCGGTAGTTGTTCTCTTAATAAGTGTAGGGATTCAGAACAGTCTTTCCTTTGAGGAAGTTCGAGTCAAAATTATTGATCATCAATTTCGTAGACTAAGGAAAAAAGAAGTTCCACTAGTCAAAGTTCTTTGGTAGAATCATTTCATTAAGGGAGCCACTTGGAAAGCAAAGCAGATATATGAACCAAGTACCCTCATCTTTTCTCTGCAAGTCCTGGTTTAGTATAAGGTACTAATGTTCTTAAGATTTCCCTCTATCATGCTTAATTTCATTTGAACATTATGTTCATATTAGTCATCCATTTACATATTAGTTCAGTTATGTAATCTATGCATCAGATATGCATGTTTAGTATGTAAGCTCAGTCCAACAGTTTTCCTCAGCTTAGCTAGTTTCATTCGAGGATAAATGATCCCAAGAGGGAGATATTATAATGCCCCATATTTCCCTAGCATAATCTCAATCCCAATACATGAGTATTCATAAATTTAATTTTCGAAATACTCATTATATTTTAGTTTAGAGTCTGCCATTATGTAGGAAATTCATTTAGCTTTCCAACGATATAAAATTTTCCTAAATCTGATAATCGGGTAAGAAGTTAAGGCGATTGTAAGCTTTAGTCCTTAAACACCATTATTTTAACCCTTAGTGCGTCGTGGAGTAAGTGTAAATAGCAATTGTCAATTTACGGTGTTGCTCCGCAATAGTGGCGTGTCGTGCCGTAGGCCCAATTCATAATTGTCCCATCCCAGTGAGGCACCGCACTGATGGTGAAAATAAGAATCAATGGGGCACCATAATTTCTTCGCATCGCGCCAACAACCCTGTTCCCAATTGTCAATTTCCAGTAACACGGTACGATAGCACTGTGTCACGCCAGGTGCCCATTTCAGAAAAATTTGATGAAAATTAAAAGATTCTCCCAAGGGTAAAAGAGTCCTTTCCCCTAATTTTAATCCTTACAAGTATGCTTTTAAGCGCTACAAATGTTTTTAAGTTCATTATTTTAATTAGTTTCCTCCAAATCAAGAAACTTTCTCTCCTAAATCAGAAACCCTAGCTTTCTAATTTCAAGGCCAATCCTTAAGAACTCACCAAGAACTTCAGGAAATTCATCAATTAAGGTATGTTAGATGTTCATCCATGGATTCCTTTATCCATGGAGTCCAAGTATCCATTTTAATTACAAATCTATCATCTTTTCAAGATTTATGATATTAAATTGTGATTTTAAACTATGAATCTCCATGAACTTTCATGAATATTAATTTTATACAATACTTTAATGAAATTATCGTTGTTATAAAATCCCCCATGTTTTATTATTGTCATTGTTCGAATAAGATCGTGATTTAGTGTTATAAATATTGAAGTCATGCTATTATTTCAAGTTTAATACTATTACCATCAATTGACTAAACAATGAAGTACATGTGTTTGATAAAATGCCTACAATAGTGACTGATTTAATAAGAGCCTTCATGCTTTGTCCCCCAAGATTTAGTATCATTTTACCATTATTGTTTTTGAGTCCTGGGGGTATTGAATACCTGAAAACCATAGTTTTTTACTTAGTCTATTCTTAGTACATTACAAATAGTCTTTAGAACATTCTATGAGCATTATCAGTACTGTCAAATATTAGTAAGTAAAACTCAGAACAATCTAGTATTTCAGTGTCTTTCTGTTGGGAGTAGGCTTTAGCACCGAGTAAGTATAGGGATGGCAGCTTCCCCATCAGATAGGTAGAGTTGTTAGTTACATTCCCTATACTCTAGAACTACGTAGCCAGCGTAGGGTTTGAAAAGTCACCCATCAGATTAGGCTTGACTATCTTACAGGGGTCACCCGTCAGTTCAAGCTTAACAGCCTTAGTCCTTTGTACATTATATTAGTTTAGTGGATCCACACAGCCAATGTTAGCATCCGTGGCACGTTAATAACACCCTTTCAACTGGGGTTACAAGTTGGACCTCAATTAGCTAAAATTGGGGAATGTCGGTTAAATGACACCTCCTATAGTCTCAGATATAGACTCAGTTACAGTCTCAGTTCAGTAATGCAGTCTTAGAGTTTCTTGACCAAAGAATGTAGATATCAATATTTTTGTAGTATTTTAGTTTACAGATTTTATTCAGTCCAAGTTATATACTTGGTAATGCATCCCTAGTTTCTACAGATTTTCACATATCTTTTATATTTACAGACTGTCATGCATGCTCGGTATTTATAGATTCTTCAAATTTTCAGTATCAATAGATTCCATGTTCCCTATTCAGTATTTTATGTTTTACATACATATTCATTTAATTATTAGTTCTGTTCATGAAACCATGCATATCATCCTACCTTATTTAGCATACCAGTACATTTAAAGTACTGATTCCATACCTTTCTTTTGTGCTATGATGTATTATATCATAGGTTTCGATGCTCAGCTCCCGGCTTGCAATTAGACTTATCAGATCCTCAGTGGTAGTAGTGATGAGTCCTCATACTTCACAGACAGGCTTACTTTATTTTATGTCTCAGTTTAATAGTTAGTTGGAGTTAGTTGGGGCATGTCCCATCAACATAGAGTTATTTAGTTTTAAAGGCTTTTTAGACATTAGAGTCAGTTATTCAGTATTCAGATATTACTGTTAGTTATCAAGTTTATCATTATTTTATTAGATTCAGTCAGTTGTTTATATGAATCATATTTTAGTTTTAAATTCAGTTAATAAAACCTTAGGGAATGTTAGTATTCTACCATATTTATGATCATGTTTCCAGTGCTCACAATAGGTACCAACTTATGGGTTAGCTTGTGGTCCCTCTGGACTATTAACAGTGTGTGACGACTAGGGGGTAGTCCTGGGTTGTTACATTATAAATCATGTTCTTACTCATGCATGTTAAGTATGGAAGTTCAGTTCCTCAATACTCTCAGTTCAACCGTTCTCATTTAAGGATGAATGTTTCAAAGGGGGAGATATTGTAATACCTCGTAATTTCTTAGCCTAATTTTCTCCTAGAATGTGAAAGGTTGGATTCAAAAATGAATAACTTCTTATTCACATGAAATTTTACAAATTTGGACCTTGTATTTGGTGGGAAATTTAATAAGCTTTCCATCAATACCAATTTCGCCCAAATCCGAAACTCGGTTGATAAGTTAGAGCATTTTTAGTGTTCACAGTGTGCCACCTAGGCAGTCACCGCATCACGGTGAAGGGTTATTTCCTATTTTTCCTCCTCCAATTGACCTCCGTGGTAAGCTTACATGGTAAAGAGGTCCAAATTCTCAATTGTTGGTTTCTAGTGGCGCAATGTGATAGCACCACATCACGCTAGAGTGCAAATTTACCCTCGTTCTTTTCCTGTAGCTTAATACGATTTCACCGCGATAGGAGTAATTGCCGTACTCTGATAAATAATTTGAATGATTGTGTCGTGAAATTAATCCTATGTATGTAAAGTTCATATTAGGTGAATAATGTTCATAGAAGTCACTTAGAGCAAGGTGGAGCTAAGAACATTACATTTGTCCAAAATTTGGCATTCTATTCTACAAAGGTCTACTTTAAACATATATAACTTTTTATATACGTGAAATTTTTAAGCTCAAGACCCACCAAATTGTATATAATTGAATTATATTTCCAAAGATACCAGTTTCATCTTAATTCGATACCCGAGAGAAAAGTTAAAGTTATTTTCCTTTGAGGTAGTAAGCTGCAGTGATGGTACTATGTCATGCCAAACTGGAAAATCAGTATACTGGTTACGAATAATTGCTTTAAATGAATGAGGGGGAATAGGATCTTTCCCCCTTCAACCTAGTTCGTGATATAACTATGTATAGCCGCCATTGGGGCATTATTTTGATCCCATTATCCTACTTTACACCCAAGAACAAACCCTAATCAATTCTATTCAAGATTCATCCATTCTATCACATTCTATTCAAGAAAACAATCAAGAATTAAGCTTTCTATTAGAAAAAGTTCAATAAAATCATTCAGTAATATTCCCAAGAACATCAATTTGATTCATCTTCGTTAAGAAACTACCTTCAAGGACACAACTAGGAATTCAAGTCAAATTTCTTCATCAATTTGAGTATTAAGCTATGTAGGGTTTACGAACAAGGATTCTTTATCATCCTTGTTCCCAAAACCAAGCTTTTATTTTAAATTCATATAATTTTAAGTGATTAAACATGAGTTTCAAATTAGGGTTCATGCCCATTATTGGTAATTACAAGATTATGAGATTTGAAGTATTTTAGAAGATGAATTGCATGACTATTTTAATATTTTCATGCCTACTGCAGTAAATTCCAAATTTTGAGATGAATTATCATTGTTTTCACTATCAAGCATGATCATTATGATGTTTTAACATGTATTTGATGCATTGTTATCAAGTCCAAGTTTATATGTTGATATTTCAAGAAAGATGAAGCTTTAAGCATTTTATGATCAAATTATTTATAGATTCTCAATAAAGCATTGATCTTTTGATCCTCAGATAACTTGTAGAATCCACTTTATAGATTTATTATATATTATATGAATCAGAACAACTTTATTTACAAATTTAATTAGATAAATGCAAAATTGGTTTCAGAATAAACCCTTACGCTAGTTTTAAAGTAGATCTCCCACAAAGTGAGCATACAGATTTAAAAGAGAGTAGTATTTAGCATCGAGATAGAAGTGTGGGATTAGCTTGCCCTATTTTCCACAGATCCACGTAGCCAACATAGATACAAATTATCAGATTATTCCCACTTCTATGTGGATAATAGTTACAGATGTGATCACTTAGCTTAGGTTATACTTTTTGGCAAGAGTATGACACCTCTCCCCATCATGAGGTTTTCCTCATAGGGGAACAAGACGTTGGATGCCATGTTAGCTCACATGGTTTATATTTGTTAGAAGAACCTCCCTTACAGATAACCTATAGATAAAGTATTTTCCCTAATAGGAAAGGATAACAGAAATGATTTCAAAAAAATTAAGTATAAAGACGCACAACTTTATTCAGACTATGTTTTACAGAAAGATATTAGTTACAGATTTCAGCTTTAGATTTTAGATCGAAAAGTGAGTTTTTTTTACACTTAGACTGTATGAGTTATAGATAGAATACTAGTACATCTTTTAGAACTAAATGTTATGACTCACTAGATTTATAAATTATGATTTTCTTTTGATTATTTATGATTTTAGTTTTTAGATATTCCAGCTTATGTGAGTCAGTTACATTTAGCATGCATTTTTTTACAAATTATGATGAATGATACTATGTTTTACTTAAGCATCCACCCCCACATACTCAGTACATTCTCAAAGTACTGATCCACATATACGTCTATGTGCTACATTGTCTCATAATGTAGGTATAATTTGTAGTACACGCACTATATTCTAATAGTTTGCAGCTTCCAGTCATCAGGTAATGAGATTTTTTTATTCAAGAGCTTAATTCAGTCATACAATTTTAGCAATGTTTTATTTTTCTTTATTCAGTCATATTGATTTAGGATAGTTAGAGGTCATATCCTGGATACCTATAGTCAATACTAGTAGAGGCTTCAAAGACAGTCAGTAGAGTTAATGTATTTGAATCCAGTATTGATTTATAAAAGTAGAGTTGTAGTCATTTTAATTTAGTTTTACATTGTTCAGGTTTAGAAAAGAGTTATCTTCCACTGATTTTGTTTAGATTTATGCATTTTATTCATTTACTTAAGAGTTATGCCTATAGAAGGGTTAGCTTGGGATCACTTTTGACCCTAAGCACCATATGACGTCTCAGGACTTGTTTTCAGGATGTTACAAACTTGGTATTAGATTATAAGTTTTCTAGGGTGTCTTTGAAGCCTGTCTAGTAGAGTCTTGCGAAACGGTATGGAGACGTTTGTATTTTTCTTTGAGAGGCTACAGGGCATTAAAGAAAAAGTTTTCCCTCTTTCCTACTATAGATCGGTGCAATAAAATTATTCTCTTAGGATCTTCTCTCTATTCATGTATTACCCCAAAATTCTTCATCTCTGACTTATTCTTGAGATAACATAACTAGCATATTCCAATTTCCTCCCCTGATAATGCTCTTAGATTTGCTAGAAAAAGTTTCAAAAGTCATACAAAGGGCTTGAGAGGAGCTCTCTAGTGTGTCATAAGTCCCTTAAGTTAAATTTTATGTCCTCATTCTTATGAGTTGTTCAGTTGAGATAGAATTAGATATATATTCAGATTGGCCATTGACCCTTTTAATATAGGTAATGCCCATAAAAGGAGATACTATAAACCTAGACTATTCAATGTAGTATGCATTTGAGAGATATTATGAAATTTAGTGTTGCAATTTATGAATAGTAGAACCTTATTAGAGTTTAAAGTATGGGTATAGAAGAGTAGCGATAAGAAAAGTAAGAATGACGATTGACAGAAAGTATAAAGATAAACTTATTCATATTATCGAGATATGTTAAGGTGATATTTCCTTGTGTGTTAGTTTAGTGGAGGGTGAAGAGGGAGTTATTAGTTAAGGTGAATCCATGTTTTCTTAAAGTATGAAAGAAGTTATTGATGGTATTTATTATGTTAGAAAAGTATTGGTTATAGGTGAAAGCATTTGGTGGCTGAGTATTATTAATTTAGGGTTCCGTAGAGGCTATAAAAAGGAGTTTAGTTGAAACTTATAGAGTTACAATGGTAATTAAGGTGTAGGAGGAGGATGTGTTAATGGATTGTAAATAAGATAGGCTATATGATTATGTACAATTATTGTTGTTATAAAGTTCTAGTGTACTAGTGTTTATTGATGTTTTATTTTATAGCTTCCAAGTGAGAATTAAATGTAAGGTGGGTTGTTAAATCATGTTTAGTACTAGACATTAAGTTTGAACAGTGGATGGTGATCAACGTAGATGTAATGATTTCTTGGTTAGTCTGGCTAGTTGTGTAAAAGCGGTCTAGTAGACCTGAATAGTGCATACAAAAGTTTAAGTTCACTTATTCATAATTACGTATGAGTTTTTAAGTATGATGTTGAGGTGTTCCCAAGGTGATATAGGGATTGAATTACTTTTTCTATGGTTATTAAGTGTTGTGTGGGGTTAGTAGTACCCTTAAATTGATAAGTATAAATGAGGCTATGTGGTATACAACGTCCTTGCCAGTTAACTTATGGGTTATAGATTGATGATATTGGTATAAGGAAAAGAATATAAGTAGAGATGTGATATTAGTAGAGCATGAAGGAAGTTAGTATGGTTCAACAAGGTGTGGTGATATCCATGTTAAGTGTTAGAATCTAAGTTGATATGTGTTTAAGTATTTATATAATTGAGGTATTAACATTGGGTGTTACATGTAAAGATGCAGTCCTTCAAGGTAAGTTTAGTTTAATGTGTATTGGTTATACGCCAGACTCTACAGTAAAGTGATTAAAGTTTAGATTAGAGTTTATTTAGTGGTTCACAGACTTAGAGTGATTGCTTAAAGCCTAGGGGAAGATGATAGAATGAGTAACAAAGTCAGACTTCTAGATTCTAGTAGTGATGCCAGTGTAGTGGTAAAAACCAGTAAGGGAGGATGATGCTCGACCTATTCTCATCTTAGTACAAATTTTTGTAGTTTAGTTACCCTAGTATCTACTCATGCCTTACATGTCAGCTCCATGAGCACAATTCATATTTATCCACCATATAGAAAAAAATCATGTATACTTCTAGTTCCTAGCGTAAGCAGTTCCAGTTCACTCAGCAGTACAAATTATTTTCCATGAAATCATAGATTCCAAACTTAGGTCATGCAGATCATGACTCACATACTCATGCTTTACTATATATTCAGTTCCAGGTACTCATGCTATACTCCTAATGATCATTGAAATTCAGTTTATGTCATAGGTATCCTCAGTTTTGGTCTCAATAATGAATTCCTGCATTTCATACCCTATTCCTCAGGCCTTGAGAAAATGTCAAGTTATACATAGTATCCCTTCATATTTCAGGACCTCATGTTCTAACTTTTTGTTACTTTTTCTTAGGTCAAGATAGTAATGATGAATAGTTGTCAAGATGGGAGAGAGTATACATTTCTTATTGAATAAAGATGGTTGTATGATTATTTTTGCTAAGGCAGTAAGTGCAAAGTAAGATTGAGGCCAAGTCTTTGATACAAGTCATGGTTAGTTGCAATTTTATATGCGTATTCTGAAGAATAGTGCATGGAAGTTGTTCTTGATAGAGGCTTGTAGGATATGAAAAAGATGCTTTATGAGTGTTTATTTAAAAGTGCATATGTAGTTATAAAGATAGGCTTGAATGTCATGTTTGTATATATGTGTATAGATGCAATGCGCAGTAGTGATTTCCTAGTAAAAGGTTGAATGTAGTTGTTAAAGTGGAATGTACAATATGAGTTAACCAGTTTAGCTAGTAATTTAGCCTACCAGCCATACAAGCATGTTTCTGTGGTTTTCAATCTTCCCATCTAGTCCTATCATTCTAAGAGAAATTTTTTTCACTTTATGTACTTTGCGAATTCAGCTCACTTCATGCATCATGCATCAATTTCAGAATCTATATGTCTAGTGATGATTGAACTCGTAAGTTTCCTGTGCATCATTTCAGTCTTTTCCTAGTATTTCAACCAAATCAGTATTATTCGGGGATGAATGCTCCCAAGGGGGAGATGTTGTAATACCCCAAGTTTTTATGTCATAAACCTATCATCTTTTTCTCATAAAATTAGATCCATCCTAAAGTAATGGTTACTCATAAGTTGACTCTCTCGCTTATATCTCAGCCTTATCACCACTCTCATGTCAGTGCATGTATTCAAGAAATCAGCTTAGTCATGATATTCAGTTCATGTATCATGTTTCAGACTCAGTTAAGCAATTATGTTCCTAGTCATGCATGTTAAGTATGGTATTTCAGTTCCTTAGCACTCACAGTTTAACCAGTCTAATTCGAGGACGAATGTTACCAAGGGGGAGATATTGTAATACCCTATAATTTTCTTAGCTTAATTTTTCTCCTATAATGTTAAAGGTTGGCTTAAAAAATGAATACCTTTTCATGTATGTAAAATTTCCAGATTTAGGCCTTTCATTATATGGGAAATTGAATAAGCTTTCCGCCAATACAAATTTTTCCCAAATTTGAAACTCGGTTAAGAAGTTAGGGCGTTTTTAGTATTGACAGTTCACCACCTGGGCAGTCACCACATCATGGTGTAGGTTGATTTCCTTTTTCTTATTTTCCAGTATAGCTTCGTGATAATCTCACATTGCGGAGAGGTCCAAATTATCAATTATCAATTTCCAGTGGCCCAATGCGGTATCACTGTATTGCGCCAGAGTGCAAATTCTCACTCGTCATTTTCTTGTAGCTTAATGCGATCTCACCACATTGCTGTGAAGGTGTAATTATCATACTCTAGATCCATAATTTGAATGCTTGTGTCATTACTTTAATCCTAAGCATGTGAATTTCTTATTATGTGAATAATGTTCATAGAAGTCACTTAGAGCAAAGTGGAGCTAAGAAAATTGATTTATCCAAAATTTGGCATTCTATTCTACAAGGGTCTACTTTAAACATAAATAACTTTTTATATACATTGAATTTTTAAGCTCAAGACCTACCAAATTGTAGATAATTGAATTATCTTTCCACCGATACAAGTTTTGCCTTAAACCAATACCTAAGCAAAAAGTTATAGCTATTTTGGTGTGAGGCAGTAAGCTGCTGCGATGGTACCGGGTCGTGGCAAAGGGCGAAATCGGGATACGGGTTACGAATTTTTTTCTTAAATGAATGAGGGGAAATGGGGTATTTCCCCCTCCCCCCTCAACACAGGTCATAATATAAAAATGTTTAGCCGCCATTGGGGCATTATTTTGCCCCCATTATCCTACATTGCTCCCAAGAACAAACCCTTATCAACTCTCTTAAAGATTCATCCATTCCATCACCTTGTATTCAAGCAAACAATCAAGAATTAATCTTTCTATTCCAAAAAGTTCAAGAAAATCATTCAAGAACATTCCCAAGATCATCAATTTGATTCATCTTCTTCAAGAAACAACCTTCAAGGACACAAATACGAATTCAAGTTAAATTTCTTCATCAATTTGAGCAACTAAGGTATGTGGGGTTTATGAACAAGGATTCTCTTCTATCCTTGTGCCAAAAACCATACTTTTATTTTAAATTCATATGATTTTGAATGATTATACATTAGTTTCAAATTAGGGTTTATGCTCATTATTGCTAATTGCAAGATTATAAGATTTCAAGTGTTTTAGAAGATAAATTGTATGTCTATTTTCATATTTTCATGCATATTGCCGTAATTTCAGGATTTTGATATGAATTATCATTGTTTTCATTATCAAGCATGATTATTATGATATTTTAACATGTATTTGATGCATGGATTATTAAGTCCAAATTTATATGTTGATATTTCAAGAAAGAGGATGCTTTAAGAATCTGATGATCAGATTATTCACAGATTCTCAATAAAGCTTTGATCTTTTGATCGTAAGATAAGTTTTTGAATACATTTTACAAATTTATTATAGATTACAAAAATCAGAAAAGCTTTATTTACAAATTTAATTAGATAAATTAAGAATTGGTTTCAGAATAAACCCTTATGCTAGTTTTAAAGTATTTTTCCAATAAAGTAAGAATACAGATTTAAAAGGGAGTAGTAATTATCACCGAGCTGGAAGTGTGGGATTAGCATGCCCTATCTTTCACAAAATTACATAGCCAACATAGGTAGAGATTATAAGATTGTTTCCACTTCTATGTGGATGACAGTTAAAGATTTGATCATTTAGCTTAGATTATACTCCTTAGCAAGAGTATGACACCTCTCTCCATTGTGAGGTTTTCCCCATAGGGGAACAAGATGTTGGAATCCATGTTAGATCACATGGTTTATGTCAATTAGAAGAATCACCCTTACAGATAACCTTAAGATAAAGTATTTTCCCCAACAGGAAAGGATAACAGAAAAGATTTTAAGAAGACTAAGTGTAAAGGCTCACAACTTTATTCAAACTATGTTTTATTAATAGATATTAGTTAAAAATTTAAGATCTAGAAGTGTGCTATTTTTATGCTTAGACAACATGATTTACAGATAGAATAGTAGCACAACTTTCAGAACTAAATGTTATGACTCACTAGATTCATAAAGTATGATTTATTTCTGATTATTTCAAATTTTACTTTTCAGATATTCAAGCATAGGTGAGTCATTTACATTTAGCATGCATTGTTTTATAAATTATGATGAAAGATATTATGTTTTACTTATGCATCCACCCACACATACTCAGTACGTCCTCAAAGTACTGATCTACATATACGTCTATATGCTATATTGTCTCATAATGTAGGTCCGAGTTGTAGCACACACACTATATTCAAATCGTTTGTAGCTTCCAGTTATCAGCTGATGATTTCTTTTGATTCAAGGGCTCGAGTCAGTCATACAGTTTGAGAAATATTTTATTTTTCTTTATTCAGTCATATTGATTTGGGATAGTTGAGGGTCATGTTCCAACTACCTATAGTCAATACTAGTAGAGGTTTCATAGAATGTCAGTAGAGTTAATGTATTTGAATCCAGTGTTTTTTTAAAAGTAGAGTTATAATCATTTTAATTTAGTTTTGTATTGTATTGATCGGATTTAGAAAAGATTTATCTTCCATTGATTTATCCATTTTATTCTATTACTTTTGAGTTATGCTAGTAGAAGTGTTAGCTTCGGATCATTTGTGGTCTAAGCACCATGTGACGTATTAGGACCCATTTTTAAGGTACTACGGTGAGCCTGGATGGTTGCATGTATCTTAGAAAACATTCCTTTGAATGTTGTACGGCTTGTGCTTCCTGACATGAGGGCATTCCAAGAACCAAAGTGGCTTTCTACTTTTATTTCATTCATTTATCACACATCTTTACAGGTGAGATGGGTTCGAAGAATATCTCAGAAACACTTGGGTGTATCCAACGCACCCTATTTACCCTCTAAAGATTTGGGGTAAAAGCACACTTAGTAAGAGTAAGAAGAGTAAGATTGACTTAGTCAAGTCTAATAGATAAGGACATTGACTTTTGTAGGCCATCAATAGTAGGGCTATTTGATGAGATATCAGTGGAGATGAGGACAATCAAGAATATTATGTCTAAGTTGCCTAACGGGCTAGAATAGCCTTCCACCACCCGCCATTATTATGTTGCTTGGTCTGACTATGAGAGATATCTTAATGACCAGAAGAAGTAGGGGTCTATCATTTTTAGGCTTGAGGGGTACTATTTATCCTTAGTGCATTTGAATTGGGAGCTCAAGGATTCTCATGATAAGAAGAGAAAGAGGGAGAAGAAGAGGGACACATTTTTCACGTAGATGTGGAATAAGGTGAAGGGCCTTTAGAACGCCCTAAAACCCAAAAAATAAAGTTTCTTATTCCTGGACTGAATTTGATCATGAGGTCTGCTGAGTGGTCAGACTCAAATGATATAAGGGATGATGCCGTTACTGAGAGTGGCAACAGTTCTTGATATGGCTACAGGGATCACCCTTTACTCTTTTTTATGATTTCATATTTATGTAGTAAGGTCACTGGAAGCACTTAGTTGGGGGAGCCCCTCCTCATGGTAGCCGTATTTATTTGATTGGTCTGTATTATTTGGATATTTGTTGGGTGCTTTTGTTTAATTTTTTGATGATTTGGATGATAATATTTTTATTTTGGGTTATAATATTCAGGCACATTAAAGGTGCCCTCATTTCACGGATTCGTTTTCTGTTTTTATTCTTAGATTTTTATTTTATTCCTATCTTGTATGTAATGATGTCAGAGGAGCCTTTCCTTTTGATAGATTGAGTGAAGACATTCTTAAGGGAAAATTATCGTGGTTGGGTTTTGAGCCATAGATGCGGGGGAAATCTAAATATTCATAGCATTAGAGTTTTGGGATTTCCCTTATAAATATGCTGAAGTTTATGTATACATATGGTTTGCCCGTATAAGAGCCAAAATGTGAGATGATGGCTTGGTTTGGTTCCTTCAATATGTCACAACCCAAACTAGGGCTTGGTCGTTACGGATATCCCGAACCATGAAGGCCCGGAGTCCTACTCTATCTGATATGGTAATCATGCATAACATTCATATAATAAAAGTAAATGTAGAATTATAATATAATATGGAAATATGGTCATACTCTGGATTCAGTTTAACAATACAAAATTAAATCTGAAATCAACTAAATAACTTCTAGAATAGTCTGTAAAATCTCTACTACCTGATCTAAAGATAACTGTCTAAAAATCTGGGATAAGGCCCCCAGTAGACCAAAACAAAGGAATAACATAATCTGAAATGACGGGCCTTCTAGAACAAAGAAGGATCACCACTACCCAGAACACTTCTCCCTGGATACTCTACTGATTCCGGACCCTTAGACTAAGCCTCCGAGCCTTGGAGGTAGGGGGTCAATACAATTGTACTGGTATGCAAATCAAATCCCATATAATAATTTATATTAAACATATATAAGAGGAACTTAAAACATTTCATAAACATATCATATAGTAAGAAATCTCATGGGCATTTTTTAAAGACTCTATAAAATCATCTGAACTCTGTGACACTCTTTGTTTTACTTCTGCGCTAGGTGGTATACCCTACAATTCTGAAATTCCATAGGCTATATGGAATCCTCCATTGATTCGGTAGGGAAGCCGCCAACTCAAGTGTGCCGCAAGGGTTGGAGTCTCTGACTCAATTACACCACACGGCTGTTGCCAGCGTAAAATAATATACCAGGATCGGCAAATCACGGTTTTAAGTTAAGAGTTACTTGAACTCAAACCTTCTTCGGATTAGCCCTCTTTAAGCACAGTATTAACACTTTAAAACATGTATTTTCTTAAATTAAACTCTAAAAAACATACTCTGTTATGGCATAAATACTTATGGTATCGTCATACCAATGACTTGCAAGTCAAATCTCTGAGCCATTATTGGTATATTATACTCTCTATTTCCAAAACATAAATTCGAGACGACCATATTAATAAATAACTTCAAAGGACTTTTTCTTTAAAACTCAAGTAAACACATATATGCTACTCTCTTTGTCAAACATTCAATGATTCAATGTGGCCATGTCAAAGCTCTCGATCTCATGCAAACCTTTCTATTTTAATAAAATATATTTACATCAAGAAACTCCCTCACATAAATCTCTAAATAATGATTAAAATACTATGGTATTTGAGTAAACTATTTTCAAGCCATGAATCATGCATATCAATCAATCACCATAAGATTATAAACATAAGATTATCACAAGAGAGGGATTTTCATTATTTGTGCTCTCAAACAAATCTTAAATTTCAAGTTTCATACATATACTTATAGGTGTAAATCAATTTAAGGGAATAAGGACTAAAGGACAAAACTATAATATCATTAAACATGTATAAAGCATAATAAAATCATGGATCTCAAAACCCCTTTAACAAATTTATGCTCGATGATTTTTAAAATTATAGTTGGGTGTTTTCAACAAGCCCACATAGTTTTTGGATAAACCCCACGTACCTCAATTTAGAAATGTGATGGATGATTCTTGAAGCCTACGGTTTGAAGATTCTAAATCTTCACTCAGTTTTGAACATCCATGGTTAAATCTTGAGTTAATTGGGTTTTTAGTTTGAAACCTTAAAAAGTGTTGTGAATTTTTAAAGAAAGTATGAATAATGTAGTCACTAGGGAATATAATCCTGTGCTTAAGCTGATACGGGGTGGAAAATACATAATATACCCTTATTGATGGTCCACCGAGATGCGCCACAATCACGCTGACTCTCTGGAAATTGATGAATGGGATTCTTGGTTGGGACCTGGAACTTCAGTGTGATGGACCAAAATCGCGCTAGGCTACCGGAATTTGACAATTGTTAAATAGGCCCCCCTCTGTGACGTTGTAAGCACTAAAATGATGGTTCTTTTGGACTAGGACTTAAATTAACCATAATTTCTTTCCCGGTTATCGGATTTAGGCGAATCTTAAATCGGCGGGAAGCTTATCAAATTTCCTATGTGATAAAAAGTCAAAATTACAAAAATTATATGCATGGTTTAAAATTTACTCACTTTGGAAGTAAAAAAAATGAGACTAAGTCTCTCTGAGACTAAAAAAAATCTTTAACTCTAAGAGCATATTACCACGAGCTAACGCATGGATGATGCAAGGTGTTACATTATTCCCCCCTTGGGATCATTCATCCTCGAATGATGATACGGAACATAGACAAGCATGATTTCAAAACTACTAAGGCCATCATAGAATAACACCAGGATTGTACCTTCCATTTTGTCATTCACCAGAACAAATAAGTCTGGGTATCTGTCTTTTATGTCATCTTCTATTTCCCAAGTTGCTTCCTCAACTTTCTGATTTTTCCACAATACTTTAAACAAAGTTATCTCCTTGCTCCTCAACTTTCTAACTTTATGATCTGATATTGAAATAGGTTCCTCTTTATAGGATAAGGATTCTGTCACTTTGACCTCCTATACAGGCAATACTAATGAATGGCCTCTAATATATTTTTCAACATGGATATGTGATATACCGGATGAACAGAACAAAAACATGCAGGCAACTTTAACTTATACGCAACCCTACCTATCCTTCTCAAAATATGGTATAGACCTATATAGCGAGGACTCAACTTACCTTTCTTCCCGAATTGCATAACTCCCTTCATAGGTGAGACTTTGAGAAATACCCAATCACCAACTTCAAATTCTAGCTCCCTTCTCTGAACATCGGCATAGGATTTCTATCTACTCTGGGCTATTTTAAGTCATTCTCTTATAATTTTCACGTCCTCCATTGCCTAATGAACAAGATCACACCAAAAAACTAAGTCTCACCCACTTTATATCACCCTATCGGTGATCTACATCTTCTTCCATACAAAGCTTCAAACTGAGCCATCTTAATACTGGCATGGTAGCTGTTATTATAAGCGAACTCTATCAATGGCAAGTGATCTACCCAAATACCTTTGAAGTCAATCATGAAAGCTCTCAACATATCTTTAAGGGTCTAAATAGTACGTTCGGCTTGCCCATCCGTCTGAGGGTGGAAAGTCGTACTTAGGTTCACTTGGGTACCTAAAACCCTCTAAAAAGATCTCCAGAACTATGAAAAAAACTGTGTACCTCGGTTAGACATGATGGATATAGGTGCTCCATGCAAACGGACAATCTCCTCAATGTATAACTTGGCATAGTCATCTCACGAATAGTTGGTTCTCACAGGCAGAAAGTGGGTTGACTTGGTTTGTCGGTCTACAATTACCCAACTAGAATTATACTGGTCTTGGTACCTCAAAAGTCCCATGATAAAGTCCATATTGAACTCCTACCACTTACACAAGGGAAAAGCTATCTCTTGGGAGGTACCACCTGGCCTTATGTGCTCTACTTTCACGTGTTGATAATTCAAACACTTGGCAACAAAGTTAGCCACATCACACTTCATATTATTCCACCAGTATATGATTTTCAGATCATTATATATCTTAGTAGAGCCTGGGTGAACAACATACCTTGAAATGTGGGCTTCATCAAGGATCTTCTTTCGTAACCCATCTACATCTGGCACACATAGTCTACCGTAATATCTCAAAATTCCATCACCACCAATTACAAAAGACATCACCTTCTGTTGACCCACATCTTTCTTGATCTGTATCAACATGGAATTTTTAATCTTCTTTTCTTTAACTTCAGTACAAAGGGAAGACTTAGCTACCTCATGAACAACCACTCCCCATCTTCAAAATCCAAGAGTCGCACTCCTAGATTTACAAGCCAGTGAATATCCTTCACCATCTCCCTCTTTCCCTTTTCAACATATGAAAGGTTTCCCATAGATAGCCCGCTGAGGGCGTCAGCTAGCAAATTTGCCTTGCTCGGATGGTAGTGTAGGCTTATGTCATAATCTTTCAAAAGCTCCAACCATCGTCTTTGCCTAAGGTTTAATTATTTTTGTGATAAAACATATTGTAAACTCTTGTGGTCTATAAATATATCAATATATATCCCCATTCAGATAATACCACCTAATTTTAAGCGAAAATACCACAGTCTCTAACTCCAAGTCATGGCTGGGGTAATTTTTCTCATGCACTTTTAACTGCCTAGATGCAAAGCCAACACTTTACCGTGATACATAAGTATGCACCCAAGTCCCACTCAAGACGCATCACAGTACATAACAAACCTCTCTGTAACTTTTGAAAGAGTCAGAATAGGTCTAGTGGTCAACTTATCTTTTAATTTCTCAAAACTATTCTCACAGGAGTCAGACAATAAAAACTTTAACTTTATTTGCATCAACTTAGTGAGTGGTGTAGCTATGGAAGAGAAACTCTGTACGAACCTTCTGTAATACCCCGCCAAACCTAAGAAGCTCCGAATGTCAGTTGGATTCGTGGGACTAGGCCATTTTCTCACTGCATCAACCTTTTGGGGATCAACCTTAATCCCATCACGACACACAATATGCCCCAAGAAAGAAATAGCATTAAGACAGAATTCACACTTGGAAAACTTTGCTTACAACCTATGATATTTGTGAATTTGAAGGATGATTCAGAGGTTATT
Source organism: Capsicum annuum (assembly GCF_002878395.1). Taxonomy (NCBI): domain Eukaryota; kingdom Viridiplantae; phylum Streptophyta; class Magnoliopsida; order Solanales; family Solanaceae; genus Capsicum; species Capsicum annuum. The sequence goes on along the minus strand of NC_061122.1, from coordinate 105,975,811 downwards.
GGAATGATCCTCCTCACTCTTAGAATAAATCAAGATATCATCAATAAAAAGTATGACAAAAAAATCCTAAAACTGATGGAACACCTCGTTCATAAGATCCATAAAGGCTGCAGGGGCGTTAGTCAATCCGAAGGACATGACTAAGAATTCATAATGACCATATCTGTTTTGGAAAGCTATTTTGGGAAAGTCTGACTCTCTAACTTTAAACCGATGGTATCCCGAATGAAGGTCTATCTTTAAAAAACATCTAGCACCTTAAAGCTGGTCAAAAAGATCATCAATTCTAGAAAGAGGATATTTATTTTTAATAGTAACCTTGTTCAATTGGAAATAATCTATACACATACAGAGGGAACCCTCTTTCTTTCGAATGAAGAGTACAGGTGCACCCCAAGGAGAAACACTAGGTCGAACAAAACCTTTGTTTAGAAGATCTGCTTGCTGTTTTTTCAACTCTTTCAATTCTGCAGGATCCATACTATATAGCGGAATAGAGATGGGACGGGTATCGGTCAACAAATTAATACCAAAACCTAACTCCCTATCAGGTGGTATGCCTGAGAGATCATTAAAAAAACCTTTTGGGAACTCATTCACCACAGGGACAGACTAAAAAGAAAGGCTTTTGGTATTTGAATCTTTAAACCAGATAATATAATACATGCAACCCTTAGAAATGAGTTTACAGGCTTTGTGGTAAGATATAAAATGCCCTCTAGGTGCTAAGGAATGTCCCTCCTATTCTATTACTAGTTTATTTGGGAAGGAAAAAGTAACATTTTGGGTTCTGCAATCTAACATGGTATAACACAAATGGAGCTAGTCTAACCCTAGGATAGCATCAAAATCAATTATGTCTAAGTCTACGAGGTTCTGCCATAGTATCCCGCCAACAAACAATCACCACACAATTTCTATACACCCTCTTTGCCATAATAGAATCTCCCTTTGGAATAGAAACAAAAAACGGTTTGACAATCACATTGGGCTCAAACCCAAAACTAACAGCCACATAATATGTCACATAAGATAGGGTATACTTGGGATCAAGTAACACATAAGTAACACATATACATCATGAGAAAAGATTTGTAGTATACCACTAACTACATCCAGTGAGGCCTCTACCTCCTTGCAATTTGTTAAGGCGTACAACTAGTTGCGGCCGCTTTCGGCGGTTGAAGTGTCACCTTTCCGAGGCTGTGGTGGCGCAGAAGAATTAGACTGTGACTTGGCTACACCAATGTTACCCTTTGATCTCAGACAGTCTCCCTAGATGTGGCCTGGATGGCCAGATAAATAACACACCATAGCGCCAAACTAATATCTCTCTGGATGATTCCTGCCATATCTCTCACAGTGTTGGTATGTCTGAGAGGTCTGAGCTATAGTTCCTTAAAAATGTGAACCTTGTATTCTCGGCCGCTACCTGGATAAAAAATCTTTGGGGCACTGTCCGACTGGTGTATGGACACCAAAGCACTTGTTGCAAACTGCGCATTACCCCAAAACTTCTTCTACTGCCATTTGTTACCCTAATTCTCACTCTGTTGTTGACTATGGCTCTTGCCTGCTGTCTTGGCTCTATTTGCCTGCCTGTCCTTTTCTCTAGATTCAGTGATTTTTTTTATTTTCCTCAACTTGTTGCATGTGGACTGATAGTCTAGAAAAATCCATGTCCCGGTTCAACATTTTTCCCAGACATTCAAGCACTAAGTCATCAGAAAGGCCGGATGCAAATTTCTTCATTCAGCATCTCATATTACTAGTCATCTCTGAAGCATAACGAGCTAGTTAGTTGAACCTTAGAGTGTACACCTGGACACTCATCTTTCCCTGTTTTAGATTCATAAACTCTTCATCTTTGACCTCTCTTAGCTCGAGAGGAAATAATCGATCGAGGAAGGCTTTCACAAACTCAGCCCAAACTATGGGCTCAACACTCTTACACTTTGAATCTTCCCACTCGTTATACTATTAGTTCGCTACATCCTTAAGCTGGTAAGCTACTAACTCAACCCTCTCTGCCTAATCTATATGTATCACCTTAGAGAACTTCTCCATTTTGTCCATAAACTACTGTGGATCCTCTTCTACCTTGGTACTAGTAAACTTAGGCGGGTGCATTCTCATGAACTGGCCCACTCTTATAGCTTCATATGTAACAGATTAAGACCTAATATCTTCTAACCATTAAGTCTGTGTGGATACTAACTACGAAAGCATATGAATAGACTTCCTGAAGTCTGGATTAGATACCTCCTCCTTATAAGGCTGAGTGTGGTTAGTCCCTATCCAGGGAGTTTTTGGTGCCCTAGGAGGGCTGGTCTAAGTAGGTGGGACTCTCGGAGTAGCATCAATCTCCAGAGTCTGAGCTCTATTTTTGGTCCTCTTCCCATGAGTGGGACGGACCTCATATGTCTATACATTCTGACCGATAGTACGATGGGGAGGCATGATTGTTTTTTTGAAACACAAGAGACCATTGATTAGGGGACAATTCAGACTCAGAAGAAGAACTAAACCATAAAGAAGAGAGACATTCCTAAATACTTAGTATCCTTCTGCTTCTAAGTGTGTCTCTATACATACCCATAAATAAGATTCTACCCGACGTGATTTCACAGACACCCTGGGACCATGAACCATGCTCTTATACCAAGTTTGTCATGACCCGAACTAGGGCCAGGCCGTGACGGATATCCTAAACCATGAAGGCCTGGATGTCCTACTCTAACTGATCTGGTAATCATACACAACATTCATATAATAAAATAAAATGTGGAATTATAATCTAATAGGGAAACATGGTCATACTTTAGATTCATTTTAACAATATGGAATGAAATCCGAAATCAACTAAACAGCTTCTAGAATAGTCTAGGAAATCTCTTCTACATGATCTAAAGATAACTATCTGAAAAGCTGGGAAAAGGCTCCCGGTAGAAAAAAACAAAATAATAACATAATCTGAAATGACAGGTCTTCTGGAACAAAAAAGGCTCACTAGTACTCTACTAATTAGCAGGACCCCTAGACTGAGCCTTCAAACCTGGGAGTTAGGGGGTCAATATAATTGTACTGGTATGTATAGAAAATACAAAATAATAATTTATATTAAACATATATGAGAGCAATTTAAAACATTTCATAAACATATCATATAGTAAGAAATCTCATGTGCATTTCTGAAAGACTCTGTAATATCATCTGAACTCTGTGACACTCTTTGTTTTAATTCTGCACTAGGTGGTATACCCTACAAATCTAAAATTCCTTGGGATATATGGAATCCGACATTGACTCGGTGGAGAATACCCCAAACCAAGTGTGCGCAAGGGTTGGAGTCTCTGACTCTGCTATGCCACACAGTCATTGCCAGCGTAAAATAATATACTCGGATTGGTAAATCACGGTTTTAGGTTAAGAGTTGAACTCAAAACTTCTTTGGGCAACCACCTAAACATTTTTAAGCCCAGTTTTAACTCTATGAAATCGAACTCTGAAAAACATACTCTGTTAGGGCATACATACTTATGGCATTGTTATACCATTGACTTGCAAGTCACATCTCTAAGCCATTATTGGTATATTACACTCTCTGTTTCTAAAACATAAATTCAAGACCACCATATCAATGAATCATTTCAAAGAACTCTTTCTTTAAAAGTCATGTAAACACATATATGTAACTCTGTTTGTCAAACTTTCAATAATGCATGGTGGATATGTCAAAGCTCCTGATCTCATGCAAATCTTTCTCTTTTATAAAATATATTTACATCCAGAAACTTCCTCTCAAAAATCTCTAAATCATGCTCAAAATAGTATGGTATTTGAGTAGACTATTTTCAAGCCATGAATCATGCATTTCAATTAATCACCATAAGATCATAAACATAAGGTTATCACAAGAGAGGGATTTTCATTATTTCTGCTCTCAAACAAATCTTCAATTTCATGTTTCATACATATACTTATATATGTAAATCGATTTAAGGGGATAAGGCCTAATGGCCAAAATAACAATATCATTAAACATGTAAAAAGCATAATAAAATTATGGATCTTAAAACCCCTTTAACAAATTCATGCTTGATGGTTTTTAAAATCATAATTAGGTGTTTTAAACAAGCCGATGTAGTTTTAGGATAAACCCCACGTACCTGAATTTAGAAATTTGATGGATTATTCTTGAAGCCTACGGTTTAGGGATTCCAAATCTTCACTCAGTTTCGAAAACCCACAGTTGAATCTTGAGTTAATTGGGTTTTTTGTTTGAATCCCTAGAGAGTGTTCTTGTGAATTTTTGTAGAAAGTATCAATAATGTGGTCACTTGGGAGTATAATCCCGAGTTTAAGGTGATAAAAGGGTAGAAAATACCTAATATACCCTTCATAAGAAGAAATAAAATATTACTGGGAGCCCAATTTTATGGGCACCGCGATGCGCCACAATCATGGTGGCTTACTGGAAATTGACGAATGGGTACTTAGGGTCACTGCGATGCGGAACCATCGCGTTGTCCCACTGGTTGTGACCTGGAACTTCAGCGCGACGTGCCAAAATTGAGCTAGGTTACTCGAATTTGACAATAGTTGAATAGACCCCATCTGTGACACGCCAAGCACTAAAATGACGGTGTTTTTTTACTAGGACTTAAATTAATGATAATTTCTTACCCGGGTATGAGATTTGGGTGAATATTAAATTGGCGGAAAGCTTATCAAATTTCCCATGTGATGAAAGTCAAAATTAGGAAAATTATATACATGGTTTAAAATTTACTCACTTTGAAAGTCAAAAAAATGAGATTAACTCTCTCTAACACTAAAAAAGAATCTTTAAATCTAAGAGCATATTACCACGACCTAACGTATGGACGATGTGGGGTATTACACAATAGAAAACTTAGTATGGTATAAACGTGAAGAAAGCACCCCACTCTATCCAAAAAATTTTGAAAACCAAGGGCATGGACATGAACAATTTTGTAATAATGCTTTACCTCTTTAACGACTCAAAAGTCTTTAGTGGTAGTATATAATAAGTACCTTCTTTTTGTATCTAGTAGGAAATGTATTTGAGCCACCTTTAAAAGACTGACTGTCATGTGTAGGAAGCGTGGTTGTTTAACTCCCATGCTTACTTGTATCATCTAGAACTTTCCCCGATAGTCTCTCAAGACCAATTGTGATTATGCATGGTTGGTGAAATGATCTTTGGCCTTCTTTGTGAAAACATGAACCCACTTTTGCCTAAAGAACCTACCCTTACCAAGAATAGTAGCCCGTATCACCCATTTTGATCCTTTGAACCTTTCTTTTGTAACAACATTACAAGCTTTGAACCATTTGAATTCTACACCTCTTTTTAACCCTACCATCCTTGAACTTAAAAATTCAACTTAAGGCAAAAAGCCTATGTTGGGGGTGGTAAGTCTTAGAAGAGGTTACGTAGGGTCATGGTATTGTAAGTGGATGCCTAAAAAATAAGTAAAGAGAGCAAAAGAAAAGGTGAGAAAGAAAAGAGTCATCAAAAGAAAGAAGAGCATAGATTTCACAAAAGAAATAAGGAGAAGTAAATCTTTCAAAAAGATTGGTAAATCAAGGTAGTGAAAGTATACATGATTAAAGTTAGAAACAAACGAAGTGACCCATGGTCCAAAGTTTGATTACATAGTGTGATGTAGATTTTCATGAAGGGAGTGGTCACTTTATTCCTAAATGATATCATATCCTTTCCCTGAGCCTACATTACAAGTTTGATAAAGTCCTTCGAGATCTCTAATCAACTGTATTCAATATAGTGGAAATTGAAAATAAGGGTAAGATATTGTATGATGATACTCGTTCACATTGAGAGATTCTTTGTGAGAGTGAGTCTGTTCACTTAAATCCCTTGTTTCATGATAGATAATTTGGTGTATGGGATTTCCTTTTTGTGAGATGGTATGTAGATAAACTGAGGCTCGTAAAATTGTCATCTTTTGAAAATGAGGCAAAGGAGTGTTGTTGAGTTGCTATCGATGGAGAGTCACTTCTAGAGAGTTAGTGATTGTTGCATTGTTGTTCTTTAAAGTAATTTGCATCTTTAAGATTGTACTTTATGATGAGGAGAGTTGTGAAAATAGCTTTACCCATGCTTGAGAGCTACTTGTTGGTACTAATTAAGTTCGAAGTCATTGTGATCATTTACTCGTATAAATGGGATTATAATTGAACACTGAATCTAAGTCTAAAATAATATATATAGTTAACCATGCAAACAGACTATTTTATGAACATAGATCCTGGATAATTTCCCATCACTGAAGGACATCTAAAAAGGAATGAAATATGTCCACTTCTAATTGGGAATAGGAAATCTCTAAATCAAGCCACCAAGTCTCTAATGCATGGCCTTCTCATATTGATGACATAGGAAACGGGCTACGAAGTCTGCCATATCTATCTTCATACCAATCCACTAATAATAATGCCTCAAACCTCGATAAATCTTAGTTATACTCAAGTGAATGGAATATCTAGAGATGTAAGCCTTATGTAAAATCAGCTAAATCAAGTCATCATCCCTCGAAACACAATTATGGATATTAGATCTCAAAACACCATTAGGATATATGGTAGCCCTTGGATTCACTACTCAATACCTAGTCATGGATTATGCAAATTATTATATCCTCAAACTGACGACTTGGAGTTTTTCACAAATAGCAAAGACTTTACCCATATACTAGCACGAAACATCCTGAAGTCTAAAATATCTAGTTTCCCCATCATGTTTGATAAGGACTGAATGTCCAGTGACAATGTCCACTATTAAACTAAAATAGAAACCAAACTACCTATATTCACCGCCTTCAAACTTCAGGTATCCTCTACCACAATTACCTTTCCTAGATGATACAAATAGAGATTTCATAATCCTCAAGCAATTCCATCCATAAACACTACCTATAATTTAATTCTCTCTGGGTCATAAGATGCTGAACACTACGATGATATGTGAAGATCTCAAAATGAACTCCATAGAGGTAATGTCTCCAAATCTTAAGTGCGATAGCTATTGCCGCCAAATCCAAATCATTAGTGGGGTAGTTGTGCTCGTGCACCTTCAGCTGCCTCGATGCATAAGCAATAACTCAATGTTACTACATCATCGCACAACCTAAACCAACACCAAAAGAATCACAGTACATGGTGAATTCCTTACCCATAAAATAGAAGCTGCAGTAAAAAATCCCTTAAGATTTCCAAAACTCGACTCACACTCTTTGAACCATCGAAAAGGAATATCCTTCAGAGTCAATCTACTCATCGACACTAAAATAGTATAAACACTCTCAACAAACCATCTATAGTAAATGGGCAAACCAACGAAGCTACGAACCTCCATCAAAGATGTAGGTCTGGCCCAAATAAAAATAGAGTTTATCTTCACCGAGTCTACCATAATCCCATCCTTAGACACCATATGTCCAAAGAATGTCACCTACTCAAGACAAAACTTATACTTAAAGAATTTGGAAAATAGTCTATACTCTCTTAAAGTTTCGAGTACAATCCTAAAAAGCCATATATACTCTTCCCTAATCCTCGAATACACAAGGATGTCGTCGACGAACACAATCACAAAAGAATCCAAATAAGGCCTAAATGCATTCATCGAATTCATATCCTAGTTAGGGCATTAGCCAACCCAAAAGACATTACTAGAAACTCGTAATAACCATATCAGGTCCTAAAGGCTATCTTTGGGATATCCTTAGCACAAATTCATAATTGATGGTAATCAAACCTCAAATAGATATTAGAAAACATCACCGCTCCTTTAAGCTGGTCAAATAAATCATCAATGCAAAGATATAGGATATTGATTCTTCACCATCACCTTATAAAGCTGCCATAATCAATATACATACACATGGAACCATCTTTTTTCTTCATAAACAACATAGGAACTCCCTAAGAAAGCACACTCAGGGTAATCAAACCCTTACCAAGAAGGTCCTAGAGCAGAGAATTTATCTCGCTAATCTTGGAAGGAGCTATATAGTAAAGTGCCAAAAAATAGACTAGGTACCCGAATTAATATTAAAAAAATCAGTTTCATGCTTAAGAGGAAGACCGGTACACCTGCAGGGAAAATATCAAGAAATTCATGAACTATAGGAACAGATTCAAGTGATGGGATCTCAACACTAACATCATAAAAATAAGAGAGATAAGATTCACAAACCCTTGGAATGAGTCTCCTTGCCTGATTATAATAAATAATCCCCATCGACTCATGACTAGTAGCACTTGGTCACACAACTGAGGGTATGCCGTGCATAACTAAGGCAACGGTCTTGGACAAACAACCCAAGACCGCATGATACTGGGATAACTAGTTCACGCCTAGAATCAGATCAAAATCCACCATATCTAACACAATAAGATCATCCTTAGTATCAAGCTCTCAAATAGTCATAACATAAGATCTATAAACCTAATCTACTACTAAAGATCACCTATGGGAGTAGATGCACATAATGATAGTGGAATCAAAAGACTCAGCCTTGGGTCTAGTAGGTACAATACACAACTGACCACGCTTATACCCTAGTTGGGATCCTAGACATTCTCCTATCCTGCTTGCTTTAGAACCTCCATGAGAATCCTAGGGACCACCCCTACAACTACGCATACCAACTCTAGATGGGGGCAGAACTGCTTGAAATAGTGGAACACTACAAACTGAAGGATCCATCACTCCATAACTGGGGCACTCTCTCGAGAAATGACCAATTCCTTAATCCCCAAATAAAAAAATGAACTATCTCATACTAAATAGTTGGAATAGAAGTAGAATGACTAGCCAACTCAAAAAATTGAGCCTCACATTACACAAAAGTCATAGAGCGTTACCCCAATCTCAAAAACTTATCTCTCAAATAATCCCTAAGACTATGAGATATGTACTTCTCTAACAAGATCTTTGAGAACTGATTCCATGACATAGGAGGTAATTCAGTTGTCCTAGAATCAAGATGACCTCACCACCAATTTTGAACTTCCAAATCCAATTGAAAAGTAGTGTAATCCACACCATGAATCTCTACTAGGCCCAAATTATGGAGCCTATCCTTATAAGCAATTAAGAACTTATAAGCATCCTCGCTTGGTGCACCAGAAATCCTAGGCAGTGCTAATCTTATGAACCTATCCAATATATTCTAAACATTAACATACATAGAAGGTTGGGAAACTATCAATTAAGTAACCATCAGCACAGGAGGGATCGCAAATCTAGAAGCCACAACTACAGGTTTCTCCTCTACCCTAGTACCACTCTGATCTATAGATTATGCATCTTCAGAAAATTTATCACCAATGAATTCCAAAATATCAAAAATCATCCCTGACCACTGAAGAAAAAATTAACCCAAGTGAATCCTATGTAGGTGCCCGACACATCATTTCCTGGGTAGGAAGAATATCTGGCTTAAAAAAAGGAATAGGGTTTAGTGAAGGCCCTCTATCCTAACTCCTAAATGGGGACACATTACTCGGTTATCCATGACCTCCAGGTCATTCAAAAATAGAGATAGAACCCTAGGCTTGGTATTAGGAGCCTTATTATATGTAGCGATAGCATGTGTCCTAGCCATCATAAAAGAGTGAAACTAAAGTAATTCCTTATAAATAAACTCATACTCTTAGCATGAAATAAGTGAATAAAGTGAAGAAATTCAAAAAAATATTATATAGCCTCTAGAAGAGAAGAAACGAACGTCATTGTTCTAATCTGTGAGATTCTACTAGACACTTATTTTTGTACCAACAATATTAGTGAACCTAGGCTCTGATACCAATTTTTCATGATCCGATTTACAAGTCATGATGAAACCTACTTTATCCCATTAGTAGGTAAGCCAAAATACTATCTAGAGATATAATCACTAGACTAACTTTGTGGAAAATGGCCTTCAATCTAAAAATCTACAATAAAAGGCTTATAATAACAATAAGAAAGTCATAATAGTCTGATAGATAGATAGATAGATAAAAGATCAACAATTATTCAACGCCCTAGTAGTGCCAGTTCAGGAGCTACTACAAATTAAACATAAGTACTGAAATAGTCAAATACAACCTGTCTCAAAAACTAAAAGAATAGCATAGATAATAGAAGGAAAGAGGGGCAACTCTAACTTTGAGATCTCACACTATCTCTGACATTAACTCAGCAAGAACAATACATCAGCGGTGGCTACTGTATTCAGATCTTCTCCAAAAAGGTATAGAAGTATTGATGATAGGCGAAATTACGCGCCTATATCAATATATTTTGCCCATATTTTAGCCTAGTTTCGAGAACTAATTATCTATTTCGTACACTTTTAGTCCTTTTTCCTGTAAATGAGCTAACAAATGTGATTAGGAAAGTTTCAGGTATAAATGATGCAAAATACAGCAATTTATGGCTTACTTGACGCAAAAGAAAGCTCACAAACGAGATGGAAAGGAGCTGGACGCATAAAGGACTAAATCTGCTGCATGGAAAATCTGTCCCGGGCTAAAACAGCATTTCTGAAGACTTTGGGACTTACAGACACAAAGCTGGATTTTTGCCATAATACTTTAACCTAGTGCAATTAGGTTATGTGTTTCATCATTCTATTTGGATTATAATTTTGTAACCTTACCCTAGTACAATTGGGTCAAGGATTTCATTAGTATATTAGGATTTGGTTATTTATTTTATTAGTTTAGTAGGAGTAGGATAGGAGTATTATAAATACCCTATCATGTTAGAGATTTTAAGAGGGGGGAGACATTCTGACAATTCATTCATCTCCTTACAATTAAGACATCTTCCTACAACCCATTCTCAATTCTTCATTCTTCTACTCTTAAATTCCACAACAAGAGAATCGTTACTTGCTACGGAATCACTAAAACCACACGCCAAACACCTACTATTCACGCCATCCACCATGCAAAGCGTGATATCCTTCGCATTCATGGGTAACTAAATCTCTTAGTTGGGGTTATGGAAGCCGAATGAGTTACTATCTATAGCTATGAGTTTGTGAGTTCAAGACAAGTATATTGCTTATATCATTATTCTCTTCATCTTAAATCTACATTCTTTGCGGTTCAAACACAAGAACACGCCATTCTAACATCTAACCTGTTCGAGAGAAAGGTTATTTGTCTAGAAAAGAAGACGCATAGACCAACGCCAGTCTAACATCTGACTTGTTCGAGAGAAAAGTTATTTGTCTGGAAAAGAGATAATGTCAAGGTAGTAGGACACCCTTTCCTATTAAAAAGCTAGTGCCGTACCTGGACTAACTTCTTGGAGAATTCGTACCGTTAGTCACGCTTTAAGCTCGAGAGAGTTAAAGTGAAATAGTCCTTGTTTAGGTCGAGAGACGCTTGGATTTACCATCGACTACAATTCTCTATAAGCAATTACATGTCAAGACTCTACACACTCATAGCCAATAGAGACGTATACCTCAGAAGGTGGACATAACCCCAACGCCTCAATTCTCATTGTTTACAACACACGTGACAATCTCTCTTTATTTTGCTATTTTCAGTTCTTACCTTCTTGTTTTGGTTACATACTACAATCCCCCCTTTCCTACGAGACTTGCACTAAAAGTCTAGTAATTTCTCTTGCTTGTTGGCCAAGCTATTCTCTGTGGGATCGATACCCAACCCAGGTTGGGTTCTATATTTGCTAACGACCGCTTTACACTCCCACGAGAGCTGTAGATTGAGCGTTATCAAGTATAAATTGAGTACAAAAATAATGGGTACCCAGTAGGCATCATCATCGACCGACTAAGCTAAATTATGATATAAATATGACAAAATGCGAGATAGATAAGCTAAGTCAAGGTAAAAGGGGAAAACTTAGAAATAATCTCCAACACTAGTTGGCATACATAAATAGATAAATCTGGAATAATAACGTAAATATCAAATAATTTTATCAACTAAATTGCCCCCCATAAGCTAATAAGTGTGAAAAAGTAAATAACCCTATGCGGGCCCTCATAATCCTGGAGGGTACAATCAAAAGCAAATAAATAATAAGATCCATAACTTTATCAAATATTAGCTATAACCATAAAAAAATCCATATCATATTAGATCATACCTAACACAAAATGTTGTACTCGAATCGAAACTCATATCATCATCATCACAACATCCTCAACAATATCAACATGATAACCTCATTTACTATACTTGAACAAAAACTCATAATAAGCAATATCATCATTGTCAGACTTTAAATGGAACACATATTATTAATATTGTAACAATTTATATAACAATAAACCTTACTAATAATACATATCTATAAACCATACAAATAACCATATCTGTACACTATTGTGTTTTACTCGAAATTAATACCAACTCCAAAATACTAAACTAGCATAATAATTAAGTATTCGATCTTCTTAAAGTCCTAAAATAATAATCAATATTCGTATACTATGTATATAAAGGTCAACAAGATCTAATACAAGTCTTGACCTAAAATGGGACAAAGAGGCCAACTTCTAACCCCTGAAATCCATTTTAGGCAATTTCTACCCTATACTAGGTAAAGGTATTGATATCCACTTATAGATGTTAAATAAGAAGAATTGGCCTTAAGATAGAAATTCAACCTAGAACATGAGTAACTAAGTCAAGTATGCCTAAATTATAATTTTAAGAAATCCTAAATAGTCCAAATAATCTAAATATTGTAAATCATTTATCCAAAATCTAAATCGTATCCCATATCAAAAAAAATATCCTAATCAATCTATATCGAAGGAAAACCTAACCTACCTAGATGCCGAATAAAAGCCTAAAGAATCTGCTAAACCACTAATTTCCTCTTTTAAGAAGCTTGTACAAGGTGGAATGAAATAATTTAAAGAATAAATGCACTAATAGAGTTTACAAAAACTCAAAAATAACCTACTAATGATTCTCCCAAATTTCTACTCACTTTAGGGTTCTGCACACTTGACAATGGGTAAAAAATGTTGAAAATCAAAATAAGTGGGGTATTTATACCCTTTCTAGTTACCCAAGTACGTTTAAGTAGACATTGGGTTACTTAAGTTGTCATTGATTAAGCGACCTTGTATTTCTCACGCAATACGAGTCACCTCTACACAATGTCACTTAAATAACTTTTGTTCTCTTTAGCAACTATCACTTAAGTTCTAAGGAATCTGTTAACCGATACCTGCTGGGCTTAGCCAGGTCGCTTAAGAGACACACATGCCTTAGAGGCGACATGTTCGGGAGCTACCCATGGAGTTCTAAAGCGATGTACTAGCACCAACTAAGAGTTAGAATTTTCCAAGTCTCTCCCAACCCCTTAGGACTTATCCGAAATCCTTTATATGCAAGTGGACTATGCTACCATATCAAATTCAACATTATAGAATCAATGGCATTGTTGAAATTTCCATCTAAGGTCTTTGGAATGAAAAGTGCATCCCACACCCATGTGTTATTTTCCATAACTTTTGGCCAATAGCCCAAAATGAGTCTAGAAACCTCGGGACACAAACCAAGGGTCCACCTAGATTTAATTGAGATTTTAGAGTAGTTGGAACTATCATATTTGGCATACGATATCATTTTACTAAATTTTTTGCCCATTAGACAATTTGAACTATGGAAAACTTTGAAATAGAAAATTCACTCTAAAATCCAAATGAATTGCCCATTAAGTAAATTGTTAGTTCCTACAAGTAATAAATGACTTTGGAAAGCTATAGGAAAGCTTTAAATAAAATAAATGACAAAAAATACGTAAAATAACCTGGAGGGTCATTAAATTGGTCGAGGTAATATAGGACTATTGCTTCTTTGACATAGTGCCACCAACCAGCTGCAAGAAAGTACAACTTTATAGTTTTACCAATTTGACTTTAAGCTTGATCAGAAAATCATGGACAATGTTCTTTGTAACATGGACCATGTCCCTTGCAATAGTTTGTTCATAATAAAAACCAAATATATAGTAGTTTCCACCTTTTTAATGATGATAAATTATTCCCCTAGTATACCAGGTCTTTTCAATTATATTCCCTCTTTTGACCCCGTTCTCTTAGCTCATTCTTAAGTTACATTCCTACTATCTATTGAGTTCATTCACCTTCCTTAATGCTAAGTCCCTAATCATGAATAAACTACCTATTATTGACAGACATCGTCCCTCTTTTGGAATCATAATAAGTACTAACAGTAGATCAAGTGAAGCAAAGTGCACACTATATTAATTCATCATCACTAGGGCAACACTAATATGAATAAACAAAGCCAAAAAAGGAAGAAAATATAGTATAAATTCAAACATATATATTCATTATTTATAAGAACAACAACATAAAGATTTCTTTAACTAAAAAGCATAAAAAATTATTCATATCAGCCACAAAGCCAAAAAGAAGGGAGAACGTAATAAGGCAAGGAACAAAGAGAATTAGGAGGTAGGAGGCTTATAATCAAGGGAGAGGGGAACCAGGTTCGAATGCTCATTTTTGAAAGATTAATAAGCAAAAATTTGCATGGTAGGGTCCTGAACATAAGCATTTAATGCGGTGACTTTATGTTCAGAGTCTTTCATTCTCTACTCGTAGGGAATTAGTTGTACTAGGTCCCTCAGAAAAAACCCTATTATACTGCATCCTTCAACTAGAAAATATCTTCATCATGTTTAGCCAGTAAAATAATCATCTGTTTGAGGTTAGTAGTAAACTTGTCCTGTGTTACAATAAGATACTACACTAGTAACTTGCATCTGGTCCCAAATTTTTGTCTTTCATAGTCATAATTTCATAATGAGGTAATAACACTTGGTTGGCATGGTAAAACATGCTTGTAATATCAAAAATCTCTGGCTCAAACAATCTTGCCTTCAACACTTTTTGTTTTCTGAGGACCTCGATCTATTCCTCTCTATTAAAATTTTCTCATCCTTTTGAAATTTTCTTTTATGGAAGAGGTACCTGGTCCTTATGTGCGCCTAACTAATTGTTTAATGGTGGTGGAATTAGTTTTAGAATCAGGTCACCCTAAATAATTAACTCTCTTTTTCTTGACTACAATAGACTTCTTCTAAACAGTCTTTTTGGGTTTACTCATTTTCATTATAGTGTTCTTAATAGTACCTGTTCCCTTCCTTTGCTTAGTTTTTATTATAGCTACATTAGAATTAAATTCATCTTCCTTCTCCTCATCCTCCACAACAACCACCTTGTTTAAAGAAATAACAACCTTATAAACTCTAGAAACTTTTCTTAAGCAATATTTATGGGTGGTGGTAAACTATTTTAAATTTAGTAGAATCTCCCATAACCTTTTTTTCTACCCCTCAGGTCCTATAACTTATCATAACTATCACTTTCTTTTTTGACCCTCTTGTCTAACTTTTTTTCATGTCCATACCTCTTTATGTTGGTCACCGACACAATCTATTTTATTGTCAAAAATGTTTGAAGGATGTCTCTTTCATCTAGTGCTCATCAATCTGGCAAAGAGTCGGAGGGTTTTTTTGTACCTGGTCCCTCATAAATGTCTTTAGTGACTTTTGTTTAAATAGGGCCACATTCTGAGTTTTGGCCTATTTATGGAAGAGTCTCAGGATCCTTTTATGCAAAGAAAAGCTACGTATCAAATATTTTAAAAGTAATTTCTAATCAAGTGTGGAGAGAAATGGTTTTTTTCTAATGTAATGAGGACAAATAATGTAGCCCTTTTTAGGTATAGGCATAGTAAAGATGGGCGTTTCAGAAAAAAAATTGTAAATTAATGTGAGTTTCACTTGATGGAGAAAGTACTGAAGGACTTTTAATCTCATAGAGTTGTTTATAGGCGACGGCGGTTACTATACTATAGAAGACATAGCACTTAAAAAAGAAAAGAGTACAAAGAAGAGAGAGACGGGGAATGGAGAATGGGAACAGTTAGAAATAAGAAAGGACAAATAAATAGTAAGGAAAATATGACATTTTAAAATAATTTTCAATGCATTTTTTAAAAATAAACATATATGATAATAACCTCTATGAAGAGACCTGGTCCCTCCTGTGAATTTTTAAAATATGTTTTGCTTTAGCCCATCCCATTAGCCATTCTGATTCAACTTGTTCACCTTGTGTGTATACATATAAAAGGTAGGAAATTGAATTATACCTAATGAAAAAATTACAATGAGGTTACTTATTCACTAATCATATATATTTGAGAGAGATGAGGTCAACATAGGTAACTCAATTCAGCTTGATTATCCCAAGACTCAGCCTGTTATTGTCAAATTAGTCCTATTAAGAGCATGGTAATGATACCATACACTTGATCTTTGGTCTTAAGGAATTTAATGCAGATTGTTGATTAGTGGTGATTTTACCACTTATTCACACTCATTATCATTCATATTACCTTGTCTCAAATGAGTAAATGAGTCATAATTGTGATTTAATGCTCTAATATTCACTCGTTGCATGTATAGGAGGTTAAAAGACCAAAAGATGTTGATTGGTGCTTGAAATGATCAAAATAAAGCAGAAAAAGTGCAGTTAAAGACCTGTAGTGAACTAGCCTTAGTTACCTCAGTCGTGGACCATGGGCTGCGGTTTTGGTTAGTCAAGATAGTCAATCAACTGCAACCGCAGAAGTCAATCGCGATCACGTAGCTGTGGTCCAAGCCAAACATGGGCAATCATGGCTTAGCACAAATTTTAACCCAAGGCAAAACTTTAATTGCATGTGTTGATCCCAATTTGAATAAAAAGACTAAAACCCTAATTTGATGTACCATTCAATCCATCACATTCCTCTTCCCTAATATCCCCCTAGTTATAGCTTAGGGTTTTGTAGACTCTATTTTTGGAGAATAAAATATTGTTTAAATTTTGGGTGAAGAATACATTGGAGACTTTTCAAGTGGAAGATTTGCTCACTTCCACTGTTGATATTGTGGAGGAGCCATGTTTGAAGTAAAATTCTCTTAGATCTATCACATATTAATTCAATGGATATTATGGGTATATTTATGCTTATTTATATTATGTGTAGCTAAATATACCTCTTGTGGTTATGTGTGAATAGGGATTAAAGTGTGTGTGGATTTTTATAGTTAGAATCTATTTGGTAGTTCATGTTTATAGGTTCTATGATTGCTATGCTAGTTTTATTGGGATTTGATGGGTGAAAGCTCTAAATACCCATATGGGTTTTATGGGTGAAAGCTCCAAGCTCTAGAAAACCCAAGGCTATCTTCAAAAGAATGGTTTAGGGTGAAGATTAAGAATCTATATTGTCCTCGAAAAAGGGATGTAGAGACCAAAGCAATGATAGACAACTATGTGTGTAGTTTTCTAAATTTGCACTATCTTAAAAATAAGGGTGAATGTGAGGTTGACTATTCCATAGATGTTTTCCTAGAAATAGGGATGCCTTGATTGAGGTTGTGGTTGCTAATTGTTGTACACAACCATTAGGTATGCAAAAGGATCAAAGGGTGAAAGTTTGGTGTTTTGTTGAAAGACTATCATCAAAATCTATAACCAAACCTACCCATATTTGACTTACAAAATCAATGTTGATGACTAACTCCCATATGTCAATCCCTTAGTAATGCATAATCCAAAGATCCGTGCATAATTGTTACAACTCTAATTATTCATAGCCCCAAATTTATACATGAAAATCCTAAAAAAAAACATTAGTGTAGGAACTTACCTCCCCTATTTTATCTTTTTGTACCATTTGTTTGAATTTAACTTGTAAACTATCATTTCAAATTAATTGTATTCACATTTCAAACTATCATTGTTCCTCGTGGATTTGACCCCGACTCGAAAGTTGGGTAAATATATTGACGACGAGCTCCTTTCACCTAAATTGAAGTTTAAGTTGAGCGTTATCAACGGCCCCCTTCTCTAAATTATCCCTTAAGAAGTGATGCCTCGCCTTAGTGTACTTTGTATTATTATGTTTCACTACTATTTTTGTCATCTCGAGTGAAATGAAGAAACTACTACATACTCAGTTATTGTCAAGTAGGTACTTGTATAATCTACTTCAATAAAGCCAAATAATTCAAAAGTATCATCAGATGGATAGAACTGGACCAAGTTCTCTATTCCTTTCAAATATCTCAAAATCATCTTGTCCAATATTTAGATATGATTCCCTTATATATTCTTGAAATCTTACATATATTACCATGCTAAAGATAATATCACGTCTTCTGTCTTTCAAGTAATGTAGAAATCGAATGATTTCTCTATACATGGTCTCATTCATCAGAGGACCGGGTTCATCAACATCCAATTTTGAGCTTCTACCAATATGGGTGTCTATGGGCTTGGCCTCATCTATGTGAAATCTTTGAAAACACTCCATGATATATTTTTATTGATAAACTATTATGCTACTGGAAATCTACTTGATCTACAACGCAAGGAAAAATTTCATTTCACCCATGATGCAAATTTTAAATTCTCTTCCCTTAAGTTTGGCAATTCATATTATGTGTTTGAGGTTGCTCCAAAGAACGATATCTTCTCTGTAGACTTGTAGAGTCTATAAATTTTTCCTTTTTGATTTTAAGAAAAGGGTGTTATAAATTTCTCTCTCTTAAAACCATTTTCAAGAAGAAACTTTGATAATATTTAATCTTATCTCTAGGAGCTTACTTCAAACCATACAGGGCCTTGTCTGAGACTTGTTCTGCATCTTAAAATTTAGAGAAATAAGGTTGTCGAATAGATATGATGAATTATGATTCCATTTTGACACCTTAATGATAGACTGTGGTTGACTAGTAGTATGTCCTTCTGTAATATAGTCTTAAGATGCATAAGGCTAAGAACCTTGAAAATGACATGATCTAAACTTCGTACCATGTCATAGGGCACCTCAGGCTCATATGAACCGGATGCCACCCTTATCACCCAACCTAAATGTCTAAACAAACCATAGGATTCAGATGGAATCCAACTGACCAATATGAATAGAGGAAATGATAACATAAGAAAACATTATATTCTTTATAATAAACTATGCCCAAGCTAACTATTGTTCACAACACCACTATACAATAATAGAGTCAATAAATGTATGTGTTGAGACAAGCACCCAACTATAGCAAAACCAAGTCTTAAAGAGACAAAGTTTAAGGATAGAGACCAAGAGATGACATCTTCCAAAGTAAGGAAGCTCACTTCATCAAGTCTAGCATGAACCACCTCGATCTAATAATATCTACATAGGTAAATGAGAAGATGCTCTGGGCCTTACGTCTAGTTGGGACGTAGGATCTGGAGATGGTTAACGGTTGTAACTCAAGGATAAGTGATAAAATAACATCATCATTCAACAAGATGACAATATATCATATTTCATCTCATTGTTGCACTTACCAAAACATATTGATATATCATATGCTAATCAAGATATCATATCAAGACTCATCATCATTCTCAAGCATTCATTCATTAGACACGAAGTAGAGGACTACCACCTCGCACACTCATTGACTCATCATTCTCAAAATGCTAGGGACTTTAACCACAATCACATTATTATTACATTAGGGACTTCACGTATGCACACACATTCATTAGTAAAGAATTTTAGCCACATTCACAATCATTCGAACAAGTGACTTTACCCACACACATTGATCTAGGCAAGGGACATTAAGATCATGCCTATTTTTTAGGCAAGCGACTCTACACATGACACATGTAGACTTTAAGCACAAGCCTTGACCTCATGAGATCTCATTAAGAATGGGACTCTAACCACATAAAATTGCATTAAGAAAAGGACTTTAACCTTAAGCCAATTCATAAGGAAAGTTACTCCAACCACAAGCCATCACAACCATTATAACTAACATTGTGACTCTAACCCTTTACTAATGTATTATTATACATTCAACGATCTTTAACCAATTCAACTTTATTTATGACCACAAGGTCTTTATGGGAGCCTTCATTGCTCAACCATATCATTAGGCCAATGACTTCATCCAATACATCATAAAATTTATTTTATGGTCCTCAAGACCCTCATAAGACATTAACATTTCAAAAGCATTCTTATACCACACTCTATTTCAATACACTATGCAAGTTCATTTCAAATTGAGGAACTTTAACCCCTTATTGGTCATTAGAACAACAAGGTTATCATCATACCTTACATGGATCATAATACCTACACAATATCATTCAACAATCAAGAATACTCATTTGGGCCCTTTCCATAGCTCAACACATTGTCAACATAGAACTAGTCATTTTATTTAATCATTTTCACAAACACCCTTTGTGCATATCTTTAACTAGTTATTTTATGGTAGATATCATCAAGGTTAGGGTCAATAAAGACCCTCATGTTAAATAACATACAAAAAGAATCTACATATGCAATCTACAATCGATAACATGTACCAACAGAAGTACCAGCATGTATCATCATTATTCATTGTTAAATATCAAAACCATTTTCATTTGATTCGTACACTTACTAATCCAAGTGTGAAACTCATGGGTTTAGAGTTATTCAAAGAGGGGAATAGATATATGCCTTAAACAAGAAGACACACCAACAATCTTGACTCTTTCTCTTTCCACCAGATGAACACCTCCAAACCTAGCCTCCAATCTTGTTTCAAGAGACTTTTTGAGTGTTTAGAATGTTTATGTCTTGAAAATGAAGACTTGGGAGGCTACCAAGAAATATATAGGTCAAGGAATTAGGGTTTTAGGCAAGGGAAATGACCAAAAGTTCTTTGGTTAAAATTTGAAAAACACAACGTGCAGGGGTATGACTCCCATCACGGTTCACTTGGCAATCGTATCCTAGGGTGCGAGTGGTACCCTCACTCATACCCAAGACTTTCCCTAGGTCAACCAAACTATTGTGGATATGAAAATACACCTTTGAGTCGTAACCAAGGGTATGACTCACCCTCCAATATGACCTCAAGTTGTGACAAAAACAATCTACTCTAGGTTTGAGACTTTACTCTATACGGTTGACTAATATACGACACGTAAGTATGGTCGCAACCAAGGGATGACCTTTTTATATGGTGGAAATCATACTAACCTAGAATAGTGTCTAGGATAAGAAAAGGGAGGTCATGTTGGGTATGAGTTGTGACCTAGGGTATGACTCATCAACCCTCAACCTTATCCACTCCAGAGACATCAAAAAGGTTGTTTTCTTCAAGGGTTCAAGTCTAAGTGTTTCAATTCTTTCCCACATTGATAGGTGAGTATATATATAAGTTTAATAGGTTAATATGAACTAAAGAAGTATTTAAACAAGTTGTAAACAACACACAACAAGGATACAACACAACACACATATAATGATCATTGTCATTCAATTATGATTTTGCAATGTCACATTCTCGGTTGTTTCATTCTCTCCAACTTAGGATTATTTTTCCAGGAATGATTGGTAAGGTAAGCATAAACACAAGTTAACAGATTAACATGCATCAAGAAAACCGTTAAACAAGTTATAACAAGCACACAACAATGATGCATAAAACACATATCATGATCATCATCAATCAAATATTTTACTTTATTGGTCTTGGGACTCCAACCCATTTCTTTCCAATACCTACTTATTTTATGACTTAGGGACTTCAACAGATGCCAGGAAACCCCAAGAATTAGAGAACTTATTCCATACATGAATCAATTCAAAATATTAGGGACTTAAACCTATCACAACAAGTCACACACAATTTTATACAATTAGGAACTTTGATCCATGGTCTAAAAAGATACCAATCATTTCACACATTGGGAAATTTAATCCATTGTTTAACAAAGACATAAATAAATCTCAATCAATAGAGACTTTGGTCCATTACCTATGAAAGAAATATAGCAAAGTAAAGAGATTAACATGTACCTCCATAACAAGCTTCCAAAATGGGGAATAAATGTGCGTACTTGGAATTCATGTCCTCTTTTACCTCCCAAGTAGCTTTCTCGAACTATTGGTTCCCCTATAGAACCTTCACCGAAGCCACTTATTTTGTTCCCAACCAATGAACTAGCCAATCCAAGATCCTCACCCGGACCTCCTCATAGGACAAGGAGTCTAAGATACCAACATATTTCAAAGGAATAACCAAGGAATGATCACCCACACATTTTCGCAACATACACATATGGAAAATTGGTTGAATATAGTTCATACTAGGAGGAAACTCTAACTCTTAGCAATATTACCAACTCTATTCACAATAAAGTAAGGGCCAACATAGCGGGGACTAAGCTTCCCATTTATGCCAAACTATGTTACTCTATTCATGGGAGACACTTTGAAGAATACCCGATCGTCTTCATTAAACTCCTAGTCCCTACGCCTTACATCCGCATAGGATTTTTGGCAACTTTGAGTAGTTTTCAACCTATCGTGAATCATATTAACCTTCTCTAAGGCTTGGTGTATTAAATCGAGCCCAAGAAACCTACCCTCGCCTACTTCGTACCACCTATTAGGAGATCGATATCTCCAAACATACAATGCTTCAAAAAACGCCATGCCGATACTAGCGTAGTGACTATTATTATTAAAGAATTCAATAAAAGGTAGGTGTTTATACCAACTACCACAATAATCAATTACAAAGTTCACAACATATCCTCTAATATTTTGATAGTTCTCTTTTCTTGATTATCTATTTGAAGGTGGATTACTGTGCTAAGGCACACCTTAGTTCCCAAACCTCTTTGGAATGACTTCTAAAAGTTGGATGAAAATGGTGGACCATGATCCCAGATAATGGACACTAACTGAAGCACCATGCAACTTTACGATCTCCATAAGATACAACTAATTAGAATCTTCAACCAAGAAAATAGTTCTTGTAGGCAAGAAATAGGAAACTTTGTCGTTCTATTAATGATGACCCAAATAGAATCACATTGATTCTGAGATCTAGGAATATTGGTAACGAAATCCATATTAATGGACTCCCACTTCCAATTGGGCAACACAATATCTTGGTATAGGCCACTAGGCCTCAAGTGCTGAACCTTTCCTTGTTGGCGCACCATACATTTAGCCACATGGCTAGCAATATCACGTTTTATATTATTCCACCAATAGAATCTCTAAGGTCATGGTACATCTTGGTGGAATCGAGATGAAGCATAACGGGCTCCATGAGACTCGGCCATAACCCTTTCCGTCAATCCATCAACATCAGGAATGGATAGCCTATCTTGGTAACACAAGATACCATCACCACTAATCACAAAGTCCGTGACTTTGTGTTGACCCACATTATTCTTGATCTTTATCAAGTTGGAGTCTAACACTTTTTTCTCCTTTATCTAAACAACAAGAGACGATTGAGATACTGGATGCACAAATACTCCACCATCCTTAGAGTCCACAAGTCGAACTCTAAGATTTTTGAAACGGTTAATATCTTTCACCAATTCCCTCTTTTTCTCATTACCATAGGCCAAACTCCCAATAGACAATCTACTAAGAGCATCGCCGAATATATTTTCCTTACTAGGATGTTAATAAAGACTCATATCATAGTCTTCTAATAGGTCAAGCTACCTTCTTTGCTGAAGATTCAACTCCTTTTAGGTTAACACATATTGGAGGCTCTTATGATTAAAAAATATATGAACATGAACACCATAAAGATAATTCCACCAAATTTTAAATCAAAAACAATGGCTAACAAGTGTAAGTCATAGGTGGGGTAGTTCTTTTCATGAACTTTCAATTTCCTTGAAGTATAAGCCACCACCCTACCATGTTGCATCAACACGCATCCAAGACTGATATGAGAATCATTACAATAGACTACAAAACCATAACTACCCTTGAGCATGGTCAAAATCAGAGCTAGGGCCAATTTATCTTTCAACTTCTCAAGACTACCATCACACGCATTGGACCACAAAAACTTGACCTTCTTTTGGGTCAATTTGGTCAATGGGGCAGCAACAGTGCAAAAACTCTACAGAACCTTCTATAATAACTAGCTAGACCCAAAATGCTTCCATTATTGATTGGAGTCATGGGTCTAGGCCACTTCTTAACCGCTGCAATATTTTTGGGATCCACCATGATCCATTCACTAGCAATAACATGACCAAGAAATACTACGTCATTAAACCAAAACTCACACTCAAAGAACTTGCTATAAAAATAATGATCCTTTAAAGTCTGCTATATGGCACAGAGATGATCTACGTGATTTACCTCAGTCTTAGAATAGACCACGATATCATCTATAGAGACTATGACAACATGTCGAAGAACGGATGAAATACCCTATTCATCAAATCCATTAATGCCACTAGGGCGTTGGTTAACCCAAAGGACATGACAAGAAACTCAAAATAACCATACCGGGTCCTAAAGGCACTCTTAGGAATATTTTCATCCCTAAGTTTTAGTTGATGATAAACCAATCTAAGATCAATCTTAAAGAAACACTTTGTACCTTAAAGTTGATTAAAAAAATCATCGATCTTTGGAAGAGGGTATTTATTCTTTACGGTCAGTTTGTTCAATTAACGATAATCCATGCACATACAATGGCAACTGTCCTTCTTGCACACGAAAAACATAGGAGCACCCCAAGGAGAAAAACTAGGCCGGATAAAACCTTTATTAAAGATTTCTTTCAATTGCTCTATAAGTTCGTTAAACTCCACCGGAGCTATTTTATCCTAAATAAGGTTATCCTAAAATCAATCTCCCTATCGGGAGGAACACCAAGAATATCATCGGGAATCACATCAGGAAACTCATTCACCATGGGAACGAACTCTAGAGATAGCTCTTCCGATTTGAAATCTTTAACTCGGACCAAATGATACAAACACCCCTTAGAAATCAACCTTCAGGCTTCAAGCTAAGAAATAAGCATTCCCTTTGGCCCTTAAGGTCTACTTTCCCATACAATGACCAACTTATTAGTGAATTTGAACAAAACCCTATGGTACGCAATCTAAGGAAGCATAGCAAGAGTAAAACCAATACATTCCCAAAATGACATCAAAATCGACTATGTCTAACTCTATTAAATCAACAAAAGTATCTCTTCAATAAATAGAAAACACACTACTTTGTAGACTCTTGTAACCACCATAGAGTCTTTGATCAGGGTAGAGATAGAAAAAGAAGCTAACAAACTCGCAAAACCATAATCAAGATGCATAGCCATATATAGAGTCACATAAGAAAGAGTAGACCCTAGGTCTATCAAAAAATACACATCACAGGAGAAAAGTCTTAACATATCTGTAACCATATCGAGTGATCCCTTAGAGCCCAGGTAAGTAGCAAGTGCATATAAGTGGTTTCAGCCAGTGTTGGTGCTAGAAGTAAAAGCAGCAGTACATATAGCACCCTTTGTGGTGGGAAGAAGAATAGCAATAGGGGCCTTGTTGGCCTAAGAATCTCTAAGAGAAGGGCACTCATACTGTAGATGCCCAATCTGACCATGATGAAAACACTTATTCCTCCATTGCTCATACTGACCATAGTGACTTTGACCATAGAATCTGCCAGGAGGGTGGGGTGGATCCGATTGAGCACCACTAGCCTAAAATTATGCACCTTATTCCCGAGACCCACCACCGATCTGAGAGAAATGACCACCCAAGAACTTTAGGTAAGGAGAGCAAATAATAGCTAAGTATAACAAACCTAAACTTTGCCACTCCTTTTGTGACCACTTGGCTCTACTTCCACCTCTACTCTCAAAGACCAAAACTTTCTTCCTTTCTTATCACTAAGCTCAACTAGCTTCTTTTTCTCATCCTGCACTTATTGTATATATAAAACCAATCTAGAGATATCCATATTATCAATCACCAAGGTCGTCTTTCTATCAAAGACTAACTCACAGGACAATCTAAAGATAAACTTATACATTCTAGCCCTTATGCTAGAAACCATCTCGAGAGCATACCTTGATAATTAATGGAATTTCAAGGCATACTCTGGAATGTACATTCTTCCTTGCTTTCAGTTCACAAATTCTTTTGCCTTTTCCTCATTCAACTCTTGAGAAAAAAAGCGATCAACGGAAGCCTCAGAGAAATACTCCCATATAGCGAGGCTAAAATCCATGGCTATAGAAACTCCTAACCCTTATACTACTAGTACATGACATCCTTTAATTAGTAGGATGCAAGCATAACAGACTTATTTTTTAAAGCATGCATAATTCATAATATTTTCTCTATTTCATCAATGAAGACTTAAGGATCTTCCTCAACCTTTTCACCAGAGAACATCGCAGGGCTCAAACTCATGAATTGGCCAATTCTTGTAACCTGAGAAGAAATTATAACCGAAGCACCAGACTCCTCTTAAAAAGATACCAATTGGGTTAAAAGGTTAGTAAAATGATGAAACTTTGCATTAGTAGCATCCCTTCGAAGGGATGAGTTAAGGTTTGTGGGGACAGGAGGGACCCCTTGAAGATGCTTAGATGTCGCAACCCTGACATGATTCTAAACTCCCGCTGTTGGACGAGCTCTGTCCATAGGCCCCCAGTCAGAGCCGAAGTAATTTCTTGAATCTCAGATCTCCTTTGAGGCGTGATCTGTAAGATAGCAAATAGAATCAGAGAATTTTAATACCTTTAACCTTATAGCTTAAGATTAAAATACAAGAAAGGGGAACATTTCCTAAGATGTCTCATACCCTCTTTATAAGTTTGGTGTACTTCACACCTATAAAAAAGACTCTAATAGACATTGTACTATTAACAAACAACTGATCATAAACCTGGATATGACACAAACATAACACGGTCTAAACTTTGAACCATTTCGTATAGGCTCCTCGAGCTCACCTAAACTAGAGGCCACCATGATAACCCACCTAAACGTCCCAACATACCATAGGATTCAGAGGGAATCAAACTCACCAATGAAAATAGAAAAAATGATAACATAAGTCAATATTATATTTATTATAATAAACTACGCCCAAGTTCACAATTATTCATAACACCTCTATACAATACTAGAGTTAATAAACATATATATCGGGATAAGCCTTCGACTATAGCCAAACCAAGTCTTTAAGAGACAAAGTCTAAAGATAGAGACCAAGAGATAACGTCTTCTGAAGTGAGGAAGCTCACCACTTGATGTCTAGCACAAACTGCCTCGATTAGTTAATCGCTGCACAGGTAAAGGAGAAGATGCTTTGTGCCCTACGTCGCATAGGGACATAATGTTCAGATATGGTTGCGGTTGGAATGCTAGCATGTAACTCAAGGATAAGTGATAAAATAATATCACCACTCAACAACAAGACAATCTGTCACATTTCATCTCATTCATACACTTACCCATACATATAGATATATCATATGCTAATCAAGATATCGTATCAAGGCTCATCATTATACTCAAGCATTCATTCATTAGACATAAAGTGGAGGAATACCACCTTCCACACTCAAGACTTATCATTGTCAACATGCTAGTGAGGAGTTCAACCACAATCACATTATCATTAGATGAGGGACTTCGCCCATGCACATATATTCATTACCTAAGAATTTTAACCACATTCACAATCATTCAAACAAATGACTTTACCTACACATACTCCTCTAGGAAAGGTATATTAAGCTCATGCCTATTTTTTAGGGAAGGGACTCTACAAATGCCACATGGGGACTCTAACTACAAGTTTTTTCATAAGGAGAGGTACCTTGAGCTAATGAGATCTCATTAGGAATGGGACTCTAAACAAATGCAATTGCATATGCCTTTATTCAATTTATCACACAATTTATTTTATGGTCCTTAAGAACCTTACAAGACATTTTTATTTCAATAACATTATTATACCACACTCTAGTTCAATACGCTATGCAAGTTTATTTCACATTAAGGGATTTCAACCCTTATTGTTCATTATGATAAAAATGTTATCATCAAAATATACATGTCTTATAATAATTTCATAATATCATTCAATAATTATTACTAAGTAAAGTACATCAAAGAAGAAAGGTGGAGATAATAACTTATATAGGCTTGCCAAGGCTAGGAAGCATAGGGATCATTACCTTGACCTAGAGAAGAGTATCAAAGGAGAGGATGGTACAGTATTTGTTGAGGATGCCCTCATTAGGGAGAGGCGACAGTCCTATTTTTATAAATATTTGAACAATAAGGGTGACAGAGGTTTTGTTTTAGGGTACTTTGAGAAATCTTAGGAGTGTTATGATCATGGTTATTATAGGAGTATCAAGGTTGAAGAGATTAAGAAAGCTAATCATAAGATGCGGCGGAGTAGGGTGACAAGGCCAGACACTATTCGTGTGGATTCTTTGAAGATCACTAGTGAAGCAAGTTTGGAATGGTTGGTAAGGTTGTTTAATAGTATTTTTAGGGTAGAGAAGATGCTTGAATCATGGAGGTAGAGTGTAATGATTATAGTGTATAAGAGCAAGAGTGACATTTATAGTTGCAACAACTATAGAGGCATAAATTTGTTGAGTCATACTATAAAGATTTGCGAAAGGGTGGTAAGTTGAGGCTGAGAAGGATCATGACTATCTCGTAGAATCAGTTTAATTTCATGAAAGTTTGCTCGACAACGAAGGCTATTCACCTTGTAAGGATATTAGTGGAGCAGTTTTGGGAAAGGAAGAAGGACTTGCACATGGTTTTTATTAATCTTGAGAAGGCATATGATAGAGTTTCCAGAGAGATGCTTAGAGGCTAAAGGGGCATCTGTGGCATCAACTGGGTGAATTCAAGACATGTATAATGGTGCGAAGACTCGTGTAAGGATGGAAGGAAGAGATTTGGAGAACTTTTCAATTTTGATAGGGTTGCACCAGTGATCGACTCTTAGACCATTTCCATTTGCCTTGGTGAGGGATATTTTGATGTGACATATTCAAGGGGAGGTCCCTTAGTTTGTAATATATTCAGATGATATGGTACTGATTGACAAGACTCAAGGATGAGTTAATAATAAGTTAGATATTTAGAGATCGACACTTGAGTCTAAAGGATTTTTATTAAATAGAACTAAGATGGAGTACTTGGAGTCTAAGTTCAGTTATGTGTCCTAAAAGGATGGAGTGGTTAGTGAAGCTGGACTCTTAGGCCTTTTAAAAGAGGGAAAGTATCAAGTATCTCAGGTTTATGATCTAAGTAAATGGTGAGATTGATAAGGATAACACACATCGTATTGGGGTTGGGGAGTTGAAATTTAGTCTTACTTTAAGAGTTCTATAAGATAAGATGGTGCCCCCAAAGCTTAAAGGTAAGTTCTATAGAGTGGCAGTTCAGCCAGATCTGTTGTATGAAGTAGAGTATTGGTTAGTTAAGAACTCCCACATCCAAAAGTTGAAGGTGGAAGAGATGAAAATATTGCGATGGATATGTGGACAAACCAGGAAAGATAGGGTGAAAAATAAGATTATTTAAGCGAAGGTGGGAGTTTCTTTAGTGGAGAAAAAGATGTGAGAAGTGAGGTTATGTTGGTTTGGGCACATGATGAGAAGGGGATCTGATGCTCTTGTGTGGAGGTTTAAGACATTAGCTATAAGTTATTTTAGGCGTGGTAGAGGTAGATTAAAGAAATATTTGAAGGTGGTGATTAGGATTTGTATAGAGCATTTACAGTTTACAGAGAACATGACCCTTGATAGGAAGGCGTAGAGGACGTGGGTTAGGGTTGAGGGTTAGGGGATTGGAGTGTATCAGTAATGGTAGGGAAGCATTCTTTTGTGTCTGGAGTTTCTTGTTTGTGGTGTTGTAGCTATTGTATTATCTTGTAGATAGTGGTGTTAGTTTATTTTACATATTGTACTAGTTTACATGTAATTATCTTTTGCATTGATTATACTATTAGTGGTCCCAAGTCGAGAGTATATTAGAAATAGCCTCTCTACTTTACCTCAGTTTGTGGTATGGTCTGCATATATTCTACCCTCCCCAGACCCCACTATATGGGAATATACTGGGTATGTTGTTGTGGTTGTAGTGAAGACTATGTGAGCTACTATTTGGGACTTTTCTACTTGCAGGAGATGATTTTTTGCGGCTTGGAGTGGTGTTTGAATATTTGGTTCTCTATGAATTTTAGAGCTTACATTGGGCCGACTCTTATTTTACTTTGTGTTTATTTTGGTTTCAAAGACAAATATGTATTATCAGATTAATTTATATACTAAATGCCCTTACTCTACAACACAAGCTTTTTGGGACATATGAGATTTTTTTCATATTCCTCTTTAAATTATATTATGTATTGGCTTTACTTCATTTGAGATTTCTTGCCTTGGTTGACATGAATCTCAATGTCATTTTTCCTTTATCAATTTGAGTTATTGGCTTACTTATTAAGGCTGATTTGTGATAAGTGCACTCATGACCCATTTTTGAGTTATGACAAACATGCCATTAGATCAGCTAGGCACATTGATCTCATAAGTGTAAGAGCATGATGTCTAGTATAGTCTCACAAATCAGTACAAATATATTTGTATCTATCTTCAAGAGGCTATAAGATATCTTTAGGAAAACTTCTCTATATTTTAGTCCTAGTAGTGTGGGTTGTTCTTAACTAATATACTAAAGTATGTTCCATTCTTCTTTGCATATATGGTGCAAATAAGATCTTGAGAGTCTTGGGATGCTGAGTCAACACCCAAGGATAAAGCCCATACTAGATGGAGAAGCAAGCGTCATAGACTACCCATAGGTTGAGGGTGGATGGAAGAAGCTACCCCATCTATAGAATGTTCTTAGAAGGACTTTCCTAATCCTAATATTATATTTTCTAGGTATGATTATTAGATAGAAAATATGAGGCCAACTCAACTCCTATAGGGTTCAGTTAATGCCTTAGTGCTTCAAGGTCTTTTGGTTCATCTCTTTGGTCACTTGGAGGGTGTTTCCTTGTGTCCCTAGTATTTCTGAAACTTTGAGTGGTGTTCCAGATTTAGTGTCGGCATCTTCTTATGGTATTCCTAATTCTAGTATACAACCATCATCTATGGTACCCCTATGTATGGATACATTGCCTGTCAGACTTACTATTTCTTGAGTTGGTGTAGGTATGATTATGCCTTCTAATGCTCAAAAAAGATTTAAACGATTTATTTTCTTGGGTCCTCCCAAGTTTAGTGGAGATATTGGAAAGGATTCTATTAGTTTTTGATTTATTTCCAAGAGAAGTTACATAATCTTAGATCCCTTGAATCTCATAGAGTTTTTTATACTACCAATTAGTTGATAGATGTGGCTAGGGATTAGTGGAGGTCATTCGCTAGTTTAAGGCCTTTGGGTTTGCCTTTTGTGACTTGGACTCTCTTTATTTAGGCCTTTTTAGAGAGGTTTGTGTCGTATAGATTGAGAGAAAAAATGTGTGATTAGTTTGATCAGTTGGCATAAGGCTCTATGACTATTGTCTAGTATGAGGCTAGTTTTCATACTTTATCTAGATATTCAACCTCTAGTATCTCCACCGAGTCTGAAAGGATTCAACAGTTTGTAAAGGGGTCAGATGGTAGTTTTTAGTTGGTGAGAACCTAGATAATAATTTGAGGGGTTTTTTTCATAGTATCATTAAGCATACCAAGATGAGTGAGTCTATTATCTAGGAAACATAGGAAGGCACCAAAATGATTTTTGTAATGGTGAATTTAATGAACATTTCTCATAAGGCATACATTTCTCTAGTAGAGGTTCTCATTGTTGTCATGGTAGGCTAGTTCAAGATGTATTTCTAGGATCAAGTAATAGATCTTCAGGTTTTGTAGCTTATGGTAGATAGGTGTCATGTCATAAGGGTAGAGGTTCTAGGATTTATTCTTTAGGCTAAGGTGGTGTTCTAGTTTATCCATACCTTCTCAGATTTAGTCAGGTCATAGAAGATGTTTTTATTTAATGAGTTTTGCCATGTGTCTAAGTATTGTCCTCAATGTATGTATAGATCCACTCAATAAAGTTCTCTACTTTGTTTATGCCTTACTCCTATATCAACAGTCAGCGGTGGTTTATAGAGTGGTAGAGGTAGTACTAGAGATAAAGGTAGGGGTTTTTATCGAGGTGGTTGTAGGGATAATTATTTTAAGAGAGGACATAGTCAATGTTATTCCTGGTACTATCTAGGTGCGAAGAACCCCAAAGATGACTGTGATGAGTAGAAATCTCACTTACGGGCCTAAACGATGAGCAAATGCTTGAACTTGAGAAAAAGGGATCACCCAATGAGTGGACAAGCTCAATGGGGAGAGGGAGGCAAGAACTATGCTTTCAGAGACCTAACCTAGCCTGGTCTAAATCTTATCTGAAATGCAAAAATAACTGACTAAACCGTGCTTTAGAAGAACCAAAGAAGAGACTTATGATATATTTATTAAGGGTGTCATCACAGTTTGCTAAAATTTTCTTTGATATTATTTGACCTTGAGTCTACATGTTATTATGTGTCTACATATTTTGCTCCTAATTTTACTATTATATGTGAGACTCTTGTTATTCCTCTGAATGTTTCTACCTTATAAAAAATTCTTTAGTAGTGGGTCTGGTATATTGATCTTGTGTGGTTATACTTGCAAGCCATGAGACATGGGTAAACTTAAGAATCCTATATATGGTTGATTGTGATATTATCTTTATTATAAATTGAATAATTCATTATCATGCGATTTTGAACTGTTATTCTAAGACTGTGACCTTAGCTACACCGAGAGTGTATCTTGGAAGGCAATGTGATTTGAGTTTGAAAGGTGTTATATCTTATATACATGCTCATCGCATAATATAGAGAGGGTGTTTGTCTTATTTGGCCTATGTTTGTGATACTAGTGTTGGTTCACCACCACTTATAGATTCTATTAGAGTTATTCATGATTTCATAGATGTGTTTCCTATGGAATTTCCCGGTATGCCTCTATATCATGATATTGGTTTTGTTATCAATATAGAGTCGAGCAACAATCCCATCTCTATTATTCCCTATTAGATGGCCCCTACAGGGTTGAAGGAGTTAAAGGAGCAGTTGTAGGATTTATTGGGTAAGGGGTTCATTAGAACTAGTGTATCTTCTTGGGGTGCTCTATTCTTGTTAATGGAGAAAAAGGATTGCTCTATGCATATTTGTATTGATAATAAAGAGTTGACCAAAGTTATAATTAAAAACAAGTATCCTCTTGAATTTATGATCTTTTTTACTAGCTTTAGGGAGCTTTGGTGTTTTCTAATATTAATTTTAGATCTAGGTATCACCAATTAATGATTAGGGCTTTGGATGTTTAAAAGATGGCTTTTCAGACTTAATGCGGTCATTATGAGTTCTTTGACATGTATTTTGGGTTGACAAATAACATAATAGAATTTATGAAATTGATGAATCGAGTGTTTTGACTATATCGCGACTCCTTTATGATGGTATTTATATACAACATCTTTGTTTATTCCATGAATGAGGCCAACCAAGTAAAGCATTTCAGGATTTTACTTAAGTGGTTGTGTGATAAGAAGTCGACTGGTAAGTTTTCTAAGTGTGACTTTTGGTTTGATTATATCCTTTTCATGGGTCATGTAGTGACTAAGAGTGGTATTATGATTGATCCGGCCAATATAGTTATGATTTGTTACTGCGTTTGAATTGTTTCTCCTATCAAGATTTGGAGTTTTGTTAGTTTGGTGGGTTATTATCAAAATTTTAGAGGGTTTCTTATCTATTGCACCTCCTTTCACCAAGACAATTTAGAAGAAAATGGTTTTTTCAATGGTCAGATATGTCTGAGAAGATCTTTTAAAAGCTTAAAAAGTTATTGACTTTGGATCTTATCTTTACTTTGACAAAGGATGGTGTGGGTTTTAGCATGTTTTGTGTTGCTTCTATGTTGGTTTGGGTGTGATGTTGATGTATGTCTGTATGGTGATTCCCTATGCTTCTCGTTAGTTAGGACTTCATGAGAAAAATACTGTACCCATGATTTAGAGTTGGTTGTTGTAGTGTTTGTTTTGAAGTTATGGAATTACTAATTATATGGAGTTCGTTGTTGGATTTTTTCAGACCACCGTAGTCACTAGTACTTCTTCAAATAACAAGATATTAATATGAGGGAGCCAGGTCTATTTGAGTTTCTTAAGGAATATGACCACAATATTTTGTATCATCTAGGAAAGGCTAATATGGTTGAGAATTCCTTTGGATCATCTCTTAACCCAGGAATGGCCTTTAGCCTTAGAGGTTCAGTCCTTAGCTAACCCGATGGTTAAGCTTGATATTTTGGCCCCGGGTGTGTTTTAGCCTTTGTTGATGCTTGATCTTCCTTGATAGAGTAGATTCAAGCTCACCAATTTGATAATGAGAGTTTCAGCGTGATTTGAGATAAAGTGTTGAGTGGTGAGGTAAGGGTAGCATCTCTTAATTTTTATTGAGTGTTAAAGATTGGAGGCTGAGTATATATTCCAAGAGTTCATGGATGGGTGAGATTAATTTTCAAGGATGAACTTTGTTCCAGATATTCTATCCATCCATGTTTGACAAAGATATATCTTGATTTGAAGTAGCTTTATTAGTTGGTGGTATGACGAAGGATATGGCAAATTTGTATCTTGTTGCTTATGTGTTCAGCAGCTTTAGTCTGAGCATCAAACACTGCATGGTTTATATCAGAGATGTAATGACCCTCTAGGTCATTTTCTTGATTTCCATGGATTTCCATCATTTTAAGCCATCACACAATGGCTGCAGGGCATTTATGATTTGCCAAAATTGTCGGTTCAATTATCGAACAGTTCAATTCGATTTTAGGCTTAATTCTCTATTTTTGAGCTTTCGCTATTAAGCAATTGGTCTTGGACCAAAACTCCAAGTAACTTCCCTTGGATGAGAATTTAAACACTTTCATCGGCTCTAGGACATTAATTTTAGGATAGGGGGCCTTGTATCAAGTGCCGAGGCTTTCAGACTTATTTTGGGATATTAGGTAGAGTTTGGTTAAAATAAACTAGGAGAACCACATTTAGCTAAAACAATGTCAATTCAAAGTTTCAATCATTCCGATGAGTCTAAAATATTGAATTTTATATGGTAGCATAGTTCATTTGGAATCACGGGGTTTTAAACAAATATCGAGCACCCGATCGGAGTAAATTTATACTTAGGAGAATTTTTGGTTTTCCAGCATCTAGTGCAACACTAATTCACTCTTTACGGTCGCAAGGACTAGGCCAAATTCGTGAAGGGTCAAGTAGTTGAACCTCTCTATCCTCTTCTACACATTTATGAAAGCCTCGTCACATTCTCGATGGCATTTCTCTGTTGTTCATAATGAATATCACTTCAATAAGTTTTGATCACGGCCAAGTGTCCTTGCAATCTCAATAGGTAACCCCTAGGCCTATATATTTTGGTCTTCCCTCATTTCCCCTCATATTCAAGCCCTAAATATGTCGGTATTTGCCCTAGGAGCTCAAGAACCCATGAGGAATTATAGATTAAAGATAGGGATGTGTAGAGGATGATGAAGTGACCATTCCCACTAATTCCATTGTAAGTTTCCGGCCTAAATTCTCTGATTAATTTTATTTTCCCCTCTTTATTCATTATTTCTTGGGCCTGATTTGAGCCTCGATTTATTCTTCAATTGTGCTCAACTTTTGAGTACGCATTCTATGTCTTTCGAGGGATCTTGTAATGGATTCAATTTCATGATTCCAGTAGTAGCCCATATGGGCCCATTATTAACCCAATTTTGGCCATCTAGTTTTATATTGCAATATGGGTAGTATTTTACTCCTATTAATGTGTAAATTATTATTTTTATAGTATGAAGTCATTTTTGGGATCGTGGATCAAAGACGAGGGATTTGTGGATGATTCAAGATTTGAGGTTTGAAATCGAGTTAGGCTTCGAACTACTTTTCTCTGTGAGAGTTTGTATAGTATAGATTGCATCCATGGTAGGGATTATGGGATAGATTATGACTAGTATTCTAGGACTTAGCCTAATTAAGGGATTTAGAATAGAATGCAATCAGAACGTTAGCCTAGAATACCTTTTAAGGAGGTAGAATCCTATTATATATGAAGATGGGTTTGACTAAGTATTGATTAGCATAAGGACTCCATAAGCATAAGACTTATCATACTACTTAGTGTTTGGGGGCGATATTTCCTTGTTAGACCCTTGTCGTAGATTTATACCCCTTTTACCTTTTTCTTCGGGTTATGGTATCAATATGATATGAAATTCTATATCATGGGCCTAAGTTCGTGGTTACAATATCAGTTGACTCCATGAAAGTATTCTATCAATAAAGAGGACGTGATTCTAGTGTAGAGATGCTTAGGAGCATATGGATGTATTATTTTGATATTGGTGATGACATGCATACTTTTAGGTGTATTTACGATCACTCAGTTGTATGATTCCAACCAAATTCTTCATTTTACTATTGATTTCTAAAAAGGGATTTATTCCCACTACTCACTTTTAAAATGTATTCTTCTCCAGTGAGAACAGTACAACATTATTAAATAAATTATAAGCTTTTGAAATTAAATATGACATTTTACAAATAATATTGAGGTTGATCTTATCCATTATTAAATCACTCGTTTACCACTAATATTTACTTTGGTCGAAGAAGATTTTAACTCTGATATGTTATTATATCGATTTAGTCCCAAAGTCAATCTCTGGCAATGGATTTAAAGACTTACTCTCTTTTAGTCAAGGTTTGATTCCAGACACGTATTATATCTATATATTGTACTAGTTCATAGATTGGTTATGATGGTTATTGGAAGTCCTAGTTAGAGATTATGCAATATACGCGTATATCCTAAGTCCCCTACAAGTACCTTCATCTGTGAGCCAAAATATTTGATATGAATGATTGCCATAGGACTTTCTTTTGTAAGCTATCAAGTTGGAGGAGATGTATACACTTTTTATATTTTGTATCTCAAATTAGACATGCTATTCATGGTTCTGTTGCATTCATATGCATTTGTATATATATATATATATACATATATGTTGAAGTGTCGTATATCCCTTTCTTTCCATATCTATTCATATTATATATGTTTCTATATCCTTTTCTCTTCATTTGTATATTGGCTAGTGATATACTCTATTACATTTTAGTTTTAGAATATGATAGATTACCCTTATTGCTTTATTAGCATTATTATTATTTTTCATTTGATGGTTACCTATAGTTTACATACCTACTTCACAGGTTATTTATTCTTACATAAACTTTAGATCTTAGTCTACCGATGCCTATTAAGTAACACATATTTGGTACTCATTCTACACTTCTGCAGCCTGTAGATCACAATACGAATTCTAGTTATTGATGTGTGCATCATACGAAGTAACTATGGATCAAAGATTTAGGGTGAGCTCCTAACATTTTAAGTATTCCCTCTCTCCCTTGTATTGATTAGACTGGTCTTTATTTTGAATTCACAGATATCTTTGTGTATGTATTTGTTCTGTGCAACACTTTGTACTCTGAATATATTAGAAGCTCTTATACTAACTTCACCAGGCATTGGGGTTGTATTCTATATTAGTATCTTTATTACATTATTTTTCATTACTTCTTTTATTTCTCTTAATAGTTATTGCCTATTCTATATTTTGGGTTGACTTACCTACTGGTGGGTTATAGTAGGTGCAATCATGATTTGAGAAATTTGGTATTGACAAATTGGTATCAGAGCCAGGTTCATCAGTGTGTTGGTACATGAGCTAAGTGTATAATAGCTTTATGGATCAGTACGGAGACATTTGTATCCTATCTTGGGGAGGCTACTTGTATTCATAGGAAATTCTATTCTTGACTCCCTATCATATGTTTGTATTTCTATGAACCTCTAGCATTTTCTTTGAATCCATTCATTCTAGATGGATAACATAAAGTTATTGATCTATGCAGATGAGACTTTCACACGTGTTTTCAGAGTTTTAGCTCAGCATCAGGCTAGGGAGTTAGAAATTATTGTCAAAGATCTTCAATGACAGCTAGAGAACTCAGGGCCAACAAAGTTCATGACAACCTTAACTTTTTAGGATTTAATGCTAGGGGTTCTATTTCTATTCGTGGATATTTCACAACCAGTGTTTGTCCTGATACATCAAGAGATTCTTAGGTATTGTTATTCAAGAAGGTTCCTTATTAGTTTTGGAGTATGATATTGGGTTTCTCTATTTGGACAAACATTCTCTTATACTATATCCTCCAAAGCATGAGTTGGTGCATGGATTTTTTAGAGAACTAACCCTGACCCTCTATTTGGCGTCACAATATTTGATAGTAGTAGGGTTTTTCTTCTCTCAGGTTGTTGATCATGAGAGGACTACTTAAAGGTTATGTATTGATACATATTTAGGTGGTTTTAAGATGCCATGTAATCATTACAGTGTTATTCACATTCTAATAAGTACGGATCCTCCCAATAGAGGTCAGTATCTATCAAGTCCGTATATGTAGAACCTCAGGTTATGGGTGATTATTAGGTTTGTCATAGTGGTAACAATGGATATAATTCTTGGTAGACATCATGGGGTATTTAGTATGTGTCTTCCGGATATTGTGGCCTCAACAAGTACATTACATCAAAGAGTCCCACGAGTATGTTTGATTTGTGAAGAGTTTAATTAGTAGTCAAGGGAGTGTCCTAGGCGTGAGTAGGTTTTTTAGATAGGGTCAACATATTTTCCTAGCTATCCTAGAGCTCCTAAGGTATTCTATGATTGTGGGGAGGATGGTCTTTTTAGTAGAAAGTACACCAAGCATCAATTGGTTAGCCAATTAGGGTCAGCTCACGTTTCTCACTAGGTTAGAACTTCAAGGGTTTTTTATGACTTCGTTTAGACCAATCACTAGTCCATAGAATGTCCCTTACATGGGACTATTAGATATTCAGCTCATCCCAATCAATCACATAGTATTGTGGCACCTTCAGTTAAATATATTGTACTTAGCGCATTTGTCGTTGATTCAGATTTTATGTTTGGCTTTGGACCACTTAGATTCGTACACCTTTAGGCATATTAGGACTACTACTTTAGACTCCATCGATATAGGAGCACTTTGATTTACCATCATTTGATTTGTATTGAAATTGAGTTGGGGTTTTCTTGCCCATTGGTGCTTATATACCTTATTGTTACTATATTGGTTGTTGCTGCCTTTGTGTGTATAATATGCATATGTGATTAACCTCATAGATAATTTATTTTAGTGGTAGATTGAGTAAAGTAGTATCGTGTTCTTCCTCAAATAGTAGGATTTGGGATAAAGTCCCCTTTCTTGAAATATTGTGTAACACCCCGAGAGTATCCCCTAGATGTCACATGGTGCCTAGGACTATGAATAACCCCAAGCTAACCCTTGGCATCTATATAGTTTGAAACTCTTATTAGAAGTAAACTAACATATGCATATAATTACAGGATGAAAACAATTTAAAATCTTGTTCTCGACTTGAAATTTTAAATCTGAAATAAACTCTTTAAACTGAAAGGTAGGTAGTCTGACAAGCCTCTACTACTAACTAGCGAGCCACTTGGATAGACCCCTAAATGAAATCTAAAAACAAGTAACTAAAGTAACATTCTTAACTGATTAAGATTCTGATAAGTTGTGTCGTCAGACTATGAGGACTCACCAAAGATTGGGATGCAGGAAGTGACACTCGTGATAAATTGTGTTGCTGGAAGCAAGCACTACAACCAACATTATAAGATAATCTAGCACATGGACATATATGTGTGGGTCAGTACTTGTAATATACTGAGTATAAAAGGGTGAATGCATAAGTCAAACAAGAAATGAATATATATTTAAATCATGCATCATAAGTGTAAAGGACTCACCTTGGGCATGAATAAAACTGAAAACTTTATGATCTTAAAACATGAATAATAAAACATATTGAATAAGCTAATTGAGTCATTACAATTAGTTTTGGAAATCTTTAGTTTTAGTCTTTCTTATGGGAAATTCTTCTAACGGACATCAACCATATAAGCTATCATGGAGTCCAACATCTTACCCACGTTGGGGAGAGCTGTAATATCCTTGCTATCTGAATATAACCTTAAATTAAGTGATCACTATAATTCATCCATATTTGGAAAAGTAGACACTCGCTAACGAGGTCTCTTAACCCTATGGTGGCTCGTAGTTTCCAGGAATTTAGGATACGCTCCACCACATTCCCTTCTTAGTGCTAAATACTACTCCCAAATTTATATATATATATATATATATATATATTCTCACACTTAGGAAATCCGCCTTAAAATAGCATAGGGTTTATAATTAGGAACCAACAATGCATCTCTTGCTTAAATCATACTTAATGGGAGAAGTTGTGGATTTCAAATCTTAACTGAGCTCTTAAGATCAAAATTTAAACTTTAACCAAGTTGTAAAACTTCCAAAATGAACTTATAAGATTAAACTTCTTGTAACTAAACAACTTATACTTAATTATTAAAATTCATGCGTTCATTCATAGAAACTCATAGCAAAATATCATGTGCAAAACTCAATTTGGAATCTTTCATCAGTTCATAAAGATTAAAGTCAAAATAATGGAAATCATGTCATAATAGCAATCATGCAAGTTAAAACATTAATAAAGTCACACTCTTATGCCCTTTAATCTTTAAATTCAGATTATGACATCATAATTTCAAGAATATGAGAGTTTGGGTATGAACCCTAATTAAAAGAATTTGAATTAAACTTTAAAGACTGTCCTTTTTCAAAACCACACATACCTGGATTTATATGACTTGTGAAGAGAACATGAACATAAAGGCTGGAGAGATGTCTTTGTAGGAAAACCCTAGCCTTGTCGTTCTTGAGGATGGGATGCGGTGGCATGTTGTTAATCGATTTAAAGTAGAGGAAAATAATGCCTCTTCTTAAGTTATAAGTCATTGGTTGGAAGTTTAAAGAGGGGAAAAGACCAAAAGGCCCCTCATTTGAACTTATAGAAACTTGATCATCGCTTTTCACGAGTCATCTCATGACTCACAACATCTTGTTACGAGTTGACCTAGTGACTCATAATCTTCACATAAACAAAGAAAGTATGTACTATTCTGGATCTAAGTCATACCCTATGACTTATAACATGTCACTACGACTTGTAGCAACCTCTCGTAGCCTAGATAAAAACTTAGAGGACCTACCTTGCTTATCTTACGACTCTCCTTATACTTCTCATAGCATCAAGCAATAACTCTTAGGGTCAAGTAGTCGTGTGATTAGAAACTTTAGGCCTTTCCACAGAGCTTGTCACAACTTAACTATACAACTCGTATAGTCTCATTACAACTCTTAAGGTTAAGTCAAACCCAAAATAGTACTTTAATCATTTCACATATTCTTGGTTATGACTACGTCATACGACTCATGATGAGTCTTAATGACTTGAAAAATGAGTCGTAGGTTACACAATAAACTTGAAAGCATAGGATATTATAATATCTCCCCTTAGAAACATTCGTCATCGAATGATATTCATTTTGGATAGGGATCTTTTAACAGAATTAACTCTCCCACACAGATTTTCCAATCAAGCTTATAACTTATCACTACAATTTTAAGATCCACAAACACATGATATGATATAGGAATACTTAAAAAAACTTAAAGAGAAAGAATATGCTGGAAATAATATTTTACCTTTAGTAGTAAATGAATCAGAATAAAAGAGATGAGGGTATTTGTTCATCGTGTCTACTTCAGCTTCCCATGTGGCCCCTTCGACAAACAGGTTCCTCCAAAGAAACTTTACTGATGCTACATCCTTATTCCTTAGTCTTTGGACATGACTATCAAGTTTTTGGATATTAATCTCTTTATACGATAAGCTATCATTGACATCAATACTCTCTGGGGAAACTATAAAGGACAGATTTCCAATGCACTTGTTAAGAATTGAAACATGGAAAACTAGGTAAATCATAGATAACCCTGGGGGCAGGTCCAATTCATAAGTGACCTCTCTTATAGATTTAACTATCTCATATGGACCAACAAATTGGGGGCTTAGATTTTATTTCTTTCCAAATTGCATTATCCCTTTCGTAGGCTACACCTTCAAGAATACCCAATAACCTACTTCAAACTTGAGCTCTTTCCTTCTAACATTTATATATGATTTGGATTTGTATGAGATGTCTTCATTCTTTCCTGAATCAACTGAAACTTTTCATATCTTTAAGATCAGAGTCTGGCCCAATCAACATTGCTTCACCAATCTCAAACCATCCTACGGGTGATCTACATCTATACCCTTACAATGCTTCAAATAGAGTCATCTGAATACTGGCACAGTAACTATTATTATAAGAAAACTCAATCAAAGTAGTTAATCATATCAACTTCCTTTAAAGTATAAAACAAATGCTCTCAGCATGTCTTCTAATGTCTGAATTATGCATTCAGCTTGACCATCGATCTGCGAATAAAAAGCAGTACTAAGCTTAGCATTGTACTAAGGCCTTTCTGAAATGATTACCAAAACTAGGTGGTGAATTGTGTGCCTTTATCAGAAATAGTGGACAAAGGAACCCCATGAATCCTTAAGAACTTGCAAATATACATCTTGGCATAATCTTTTGTCGTTTCAGAAGTCTTAACAGGTAGGGAATGATCTAATTTTCTCATTTTGTCGACTATAACTCAAATTGAATCATATGTACGTCTTGTATGAGGCAAAGCTATGATAACATCCATATTCACTACTTCCCACTTCAAAGTAGGGATGTTGATCTCCTATAGCGTACCATCCAGTTTATGGAGCTCAACCTTAACTTGTTGGCAATTGGGACACTTGGCTACAAACTCGGCTATCTCTTTCTTTATACCATTCAACCAATAAATCTCTCACAAATTAGGGTATATCTTAGTAGCACCAGGATGAATAGAATACTTCAAACCATGAGCCTCGACTAGTATCCTTTCCCTCAACCCATCTATATTAGGAACACAAAGCCTAGCTTGATAGGGAAGTAGACCATCTCCCCTTAGAGAGAAAACCTCAACCTTTTTCTGC
This sequence comes from Capsicum annuum, assembly GCF_002878395.1. Lineage (NCBI taxonomy): Eukaryota > Viridiplantae > Streptophyta > Magnoliopsida > Solanales > Solanaceae > Capsicum > Capsicum annuum. Next base: position 105,932,656 of record NC_061122.1, on the reverse strand, counting down.
TGGACTGCTTCCAATATTTGGCTAAGTATAGGATTATTATGCTGCTTCTCTTTTACTTCTACTACCAGAGATGATTTTGAATCGTTCTGAACCACTACTCTGCCATCATGCGTGTCGAGCAAACATACTCCCAAATGGGCCAACCTATGCACTTCTTTGGCCAAGTCCCATTCTTTCTCTTTTACATGAGGCACACTGCCCATAATAAGCTACTCAGTGCGTCTGCGACCATGTTAGCCTTACCTAGATAATAAAGCATATTTATGTCATAATCTTTCAAAAACTCCAACCACCATCTTTGACAAAGATTTAGATCCCTTTTGATAAAATAGAAACTAAAGACTTTTCTGGTCAGTGAAAACATCAACATGCACACCATAAAGATAGTGCCTCTAATATTCAAAGAAAAAACCACAACAGCTAACTGTAAATCATGAGTTGGGTAGTTCTTTCGTTATCATTAAGTTTCTTGGAGGCACAAGACACTACTCTCCTATTTTGTATCAATACACAAACTAACTCAACTCTAGAAGCATCACAATACAACACGAATCTATATACGCCCTATAGCAGGGCTAACACTAGTGCCAAATTCAATCTATCCTTCAATTCTTTGAAACTCTTCTCACATTTATCCGACCATATAAACTTCACCTTCTTTTATGTTAGATTAATCAATGGTGCGGCTATGGAGGAAAAACCTTCAACAAATCTTCTATAGTACCCATTCTAAAACAAAAAAACTACTAATGTCATATGGAGTGATGGGTCTAGGATAGTGCTTCACTGAATTAGTCTTCTGAGGTTCCACATAAATACCATCCCCTAAAATGACGTGCCCAAATAAGGTAACAAACTTCAACCAAAATTCACACTTACTAAGTTTTGCGTATAATTGACGATCCTTGAGTGTTTGTAGCACCATTCTCAAATAATCTGCATGCTTTTTCTCACTTCGAGAATATACTAGTACGTCATCTATAAAGACAATAATGAACATGTAAAAGAATTTCTTGAAGTCTTTATTCATCAAATCCATAAAGGCTGCAAGATCATTTATTAGTCCAAACGAAATAAACAGAAATTCAAAATAATTATAACTTGTTCAGAATACCATTTCCCAAATGTTGTGCTCTCTTACCTTCAACTGGTGATACCCTGACCTAAGGTTAATCTTTAAAAATTATTGAGCACCCTAAAGCTGATCGAACAGACCATCGATTATAGGAATGGGGTACTTTTTCTTGATGGCAACCTTATTAAGATGTCTATTATCTATACACATTCTGAGAGTGCCATCCTTTTTATGCATGAATAGAACTGGAGTGCCCCACTAGGAAACATTGGGTTTGATGAAACCCTTATCTAAGAGATTTTAACCTGCTCCTTTAACTTTTTAAGTTTGATCAGATTAATGCGATATGGAAGGATACAGATGGGCTGAGTATTTGGAAGAAGATCATCACCAAAAATTATTTCTCTGTCTAGAGGTACCCTGCTAGATCTTCATGAAAAACCTCTAAAAACTTACTCACTATGCAAACTGACTAACTATTGGGGATTTAGACTTAATATATTTGAATCAAACTAAATGGTAAATACGCTCTTTTGATATTAACTTCCTTGCCTTAAGATAGGAGATGAAATGACCTTTTGGAGACACAAAACTACCCTCCTACTCATAAACTGTCTCATCAGGAAATTGAAACTTCACCATGTAGGTTCGACAATCTATTGGTGCATAGAATAAATGGAGCCAATACATGCCCAAAATGATATTAAAATCTACCATCTCTAACTCTATTAAATCTACTAGTGTGACTTTATGGAAGATGTTAATATGCTACTTTCTATAGGCTTGTCTAGCAATAACTGACTCACCCACTAGGGTATAGACTGAGAAGGGAATAGGATAAATTTTGGAGCTTACACTAAAATTTACCAAAACTTGGGGATTTTTATACAAGAGATTTGATCCAAGGTCTAACATGACATATATATCAAGGTGAAAGGCATGAAGTATATTAGTGACAAAATCTGCTGAACTTTCCTATTAATGATGGGATGACAAAGCATAGAACCAATTAAGGCACTAACCGCCACTAGTACTTGATGATGCACCCTATGGAGAGACTGGATGACCTAGCTGAGCTGCTGAATTTGTAGCCTAAGTCTGAGAATGAATATCCCTAGTACTCTGATTAGCATACGAACACTCCTTAATTCTGTGGCCCAACTTACCACAACCATATCAACCTTCTTTGACCACCAAACACTAACTAGGATGGGTCCTACCATACTTTGCATATGTTGAATAACTGGGCCTCTCGACCACACTATTTTGAGACCTGGAATTTAAAGCCCTACCCCTGTGCTCTTGCTTGGTCCTGGGTATAGAGTCACTGGCTAAGGACATTGCAGAAAATGATGAGTGTCCCTAAAACTGTAAACGACTTCACCCTCCAGACCTTTTTTGATATTACTCAAACTATCTAGTCTAAGATCTTTTGATCTTCTTCTCTCTTTCCTTTAAATTATCTGCCCCAATCTATTGTCCATGCATCATCAACTGAGCAATATATATATATCCAAATAGCATGGAAGTTCAACACTCTTTGACTACCATATCCAATACCCTAGTAATAAATTTACACATACGGGCTCTAGAATTCGATAAAAACTCTGGGACATACTTAACTAGTTGAGTAAACTTAAGGTAATATTCTTTCACTATCATAGAGCCCTTCTTTAAGCTCATAAACTCCTACACCTTGGCCTCCTTTATCTCTTAAGAAATGAACCTACCTAGAAAAGTATGTTGAAACACCTGCCAACACATAGGAGCTGCATTTCCACCCCTATAATCTATTCACATAATGACCTAATCATAAGAAATATCATTAGATCAGTTAGATTCCATTTCCACACTCACCTCTTCAATAACATACATGATCTGAGTAATATTTCTTACCTTATTAATAAAGAGTTGATGATCTTTATTCGTATTTGACTCATGGAACTCAGGTGGGTTTATCCTTATAAAATCCTGAATATGGCTATAGCTAAGTTACCATTTTACTGAAGTGGGACTTTTGCCTGTTGGTTTCCCAGAATATTAGCATTCACAGCTTGGCCTAATGCTTGAAAGGTAGCCCAAAATTTTGCATATGAGAAATCTTTATTTATCGAATTTGTGTGTAGTGGTGTTGATTGATCACTATTTATATGGCCGTCATCTCAGTGAGGAGGCATATTTGTCATGTGAAAGCATGAATTAAGGAAAATAGACACTACATTAAATCATGATAGGTGGTGAAAGAAAATGTGATTCCTAACTCATTTCTTAGCCTCTTGCTCATAAAAATGGTGCACTTCACACTAATGATCAAGACTCTATGTACTACAACTTTTTTGACTCCGTAGGACTTTTTAAAATTCTAGGCTCTAATACTATATTTGTAATGCCCTGAGAATACCCTCTTGATGTCACACGGTGCCTAGGACTACGTATAGCCCCAAGATAACCCTTGACATCTATATAGTTTGGAATCTTATGGGAAGTGAACTAATATGTGCATATAATTATGGGAGGAAAACAACTTAAAATCTTATTCGAGACTTGAAATTTGAAATCTCAAATAAAATCTTTACACTGAAAGATACGCAGTCTGACAAGCGTTTAGTACTAACTAGTGATCCAGTTGGAAAAACCCTAGATGACTAGATGAAATCTAAAATCAAGTAACTAAAGTAGGATTCTTAAATGATTAAGAGTCTGATAAGTTGTTTCCTCAGACTATAAGGACTCACCAAATATTGAGATACAGGAAGTGATGTTTTTGATAAATCAAGCTACTGGAAACGAGAACCAGAACCAACATTATAACATAATGTAGCGCATAGACATATATATGAGGGTCAGTACTTTGAAAAATACTGAGTATATAGGGATAAATGCATAAGTAAACTAGAATTGAATATATATTCTAATCATGAATGAAAAGTTTTAAGGACACACCTTGGGAATGAATAAAATTGAAAATGTATGATCAAAAAACATGAATAATATAACACATTAAATAACCTTAGTGAGTCATTAGAATTAGTTTTGGAATTCATTACATATACTCATTCTTGTGGGAGATTCTTCTAACCAACATAAACAATATGAGCTATCATGGAGCCCAACATCTTATACATGTTGGGGAGAGCTGTTCTATCCTTAACATATTAATATAATCTTAAATTAAGTAATCACTATACTTCATCCATATTTGAAAAAGTAAACACTAGCTGACAAGGTCTCTTAAACCAACGGTGGCTCGTAGTTTCCCAGAATTTAGGATACACTCATCCACATTCCCTTCATAGTGCTAAGTACTAATACAAAATATATATATGCTCATACTTAGGAAATCCACCTTAAAATAGCATAGGGGTTTATAATTAGGAACCAACTATGAATCTTTTCCTTAAATCATACTTAACGGGTGAACTTCTGGATTTCAAATATTAACTGAGATCTTAAGATCAAAATTTAAACTTTAACCAAGTTGTAAAACTTAAAAATTGAACTTATAAGCTTAAACTTCTTGTAACTCACCAACTTGTACTTAAGTCTTGATATTCATGCATTCTTTCATAAAAACTCATAACAAAATATCATTCTCAATACTCAATTTTGAAACTTTCATTGTATCATAAAGATTACATTTAAAATAATAGAAATTATGTCGTAACAACAATCATGCAAGTCAAACCTGAACAAAGGCACACTCTTATGCACTTTAAACTTTAAATTCACATGATAATGTCATAACTTCAAGAATATGAGAGTTTGAGCGAAGGTGACTTTGTGTAGTGTTTCCCTTGGTGATAGGTACCTACAGGTATGTGTTATAATAGACAGATTGGGTTGTCCATATTTATGGTAAGATTGTATTTTTATGAGTTACTTGGATTTTGCTACAATTTGAATTTTTGTAGCCTTGACAAATTATTGGTTGTGCCATGATGTGTTTTATTCTTCCAGCAGATATGGATTTGACTGCTCATGTAATCACCATGTGGTTTCACTCAATTATGGTTATATTATTTGGCAATATTTTAGTTTTGACTCTTACGAGAAGCATCAAGGATATGGCTAATTTCTGATGATGAGATTGATATGGATGTTCAACCTTATTTCATACTTTTTGGATCATGTTTTGGATTTTTTGACTCCTTTGAATGGAGGCTTTAAGGTTATGATAGTTTTTTGTATGTATGCTTACTTATTAATGGGATTGATTTACATAATTAAGAATGAGTAGTTCAACTTTGATTTAAAGAATATAGTTATGGACTGCAGAATATTATTGTAGCCTTATTTCCAGGTTTTTTCAATTAGGCATTGATTTGTATGATGGCTAAGCCTACTCATTATCGATCAACTTATTTTTTCTCATTACAGAGATTATTGTTGATAAATGCTTGAGGAATTATCCTTTGGCACACGATATTGGTTTTTATTACTCCAGACCTTGATTCTCTATTTTTGTTTGAATTTTAGATTGTTAACTCAGCATGAAAAGTGTGCTCAAATTGTAAATAGCAAGATTTCACCCTCAGTTGGAGGGATTTTAAAGTGGATCATTTAATTTTTACATTTTTTTCTTTGGATTCCTATTTGTCAATTTTGAGGGGCATTCACAATAGTTGTAGCTTTGGCTAGAGATTACAGGCTTTGATCATCTTTTTTTGTGTGTTCATGTATCACCTTATGGGCTTATTCTTATGCTTGGCATTATGGATTATCGGCTTTAGCTGATTGCAATAAAAATGATGAGATATGCGGGCAGGACAAGATGACATTTTGTATGATTTAGAGTATATAATAGGTTTTGTGTGACAAAGAAATATTTTATTTGGAATTTGGAGTTGGTTAAAAATTCATTCCTTGAATTTTCTTTAGCTTGGTTGAGTTTCCACTTAGTTGTGCTTGTATCGATGTGATATTAGTGTTTAGTGGTTTGGGCTTGCATGGATTAGTAATTCTTGATTTAGTTGGAGGCTAGTTAGCTATTGAGGTCGAGTCTTTGGTTATTTCAAAAGTGGAGAAAGGAAGTTTGTGAAAATTAGATACCTTTGGTAAAATCCCTTGAAAGCATTATTTCTTCTTAAAGGTTATGTGGGGATTCATTCTCAAGGAATGTGGGCCCAGTACCTTAACCTTTCAAACTTTTGGTATCTTTCTATCCATTGACTTTTACAGACGAAAGTCTTTTTAGTAGTGGATTTGTAATGACCCTCCAGGTCATTTTCTAAATTTCCATTAATTTCTAACACTTTGAGCCTTCTTACAGGGATATAGGTCATTTATGACTTTTCAAAATTATTGATTTGATTATTAAACTATTCATTTTGATTTTAGACTTAGATCTTTATTTTGCATATTTTATTGTCAAGGAATAGGTCTCAATCCGAAACTCCTTGTAAATAATATTGTATAAGAATTTCAATGGTTCCAACAGCTTTGAAATGTTGATTTTAGGCTAGGGGACCCTCAGTTCAGGTCCTGGCACTTTCAGACTCATTTTAGGCTATTAGTTAGAGATTGAATTAAATAGAACTATTGTTTGGACCCATATTGAATTAAAATAATATAGGATGAAAGTTTTAAGGTTTTATTAAGTCCAGAATATTGAATTTGGTATGGTAGCATAGTTCGTTTGAGCATATGAAACTTTGAACAAATCTCGAGCACCCAGTCCAAGACTATTTGGACTTAGGAGAATTGTTGGTTTACCAGCATCTGATGCGAGCCTATTTTACTCTTCATAATCAGGAGGCGTGGGCTAGATTCTTGAAGGATCGAGTCCTTGACCTTCATGTTCATGAGCCCTCTCTCTCACATTTATGGTAAAGGGTTGGCCTGACCTGGTAAATTATTTTATTTATATTCATGAAGGCCTATTGGGTTTATGATGGTCTTTCTCTATTGTAATCGCATTTGGAACTCATTCCTAGTGTTTGTGATGAACTATGACTACAATGATTTGCGATCATGGCCAGGTGTCCTATCAATCATGATGGGTAACCCATGAGCTTGTATATTGTTGTCTTCCTTGATTTTCCCTCATTTTAAGACCCAAATTTTCCATTATTAGCCCTAGTATTTCATTAAATCATAAAATTGGAGCTAGGGATATGTTGAAGATAATGAATTAAAGATTTCCCACTTATTTCATTGTAATTTTCTGTCCTAAATCCTCCATTTAATTCTTATTTTTTTCCCTCGTTTCCATTCTCTTTTGGTACTGATTTGAGCCTTTATTTATGCTTCAATTGTGCTCAACTTTTGAACACACATTCCTTGTTCTTTGAGGGATCTTATGACGGATTTAATTTTGGGATTAGCGGGCACCATGGGTACCTTATTAACTCAATATTTCCCCCAATATTTTAAATTAAAATATGGGTATAGTTTTACTTCTTTTAACATAAAGATTACTAGTTGGATTTTGAAAAGTCATTTTTGAGATCATGGACAAAAGACGAGTAATTTGTGGATGATTCAAGATTAAAGATTGGTATCAAGGAAAAGTTTGATCTACTTTTCTCTATGAGATTTTGTCTTTTATAGATTTTATGCTAGGTGGGAAATATAGGATAGATTATGACAATTATAACATGAGTTAGCAAAATAAGGGGATTTAGAATAGAAATATGACCAGAACCTTGGCCTAGAATACCTTTAAAGGCATTAGAATCCAATTATACCTAAAGATGGGTTTGACAAACTATAGACTGGCATAAGGAATTCTTTAACATAAGACTTATCATATGACATAGTGTTTGGGGTGATATTCTCGATTAGACCCTTGTAGTAGCTTTATACCCATAATTATCTTCATCATTGGGTTATGGTGCTAATACTATATTAAATTGTATATTGTGGGCCCTAGGCGATGCTACGATACCAGTTTGACACCATGTAAGTATTCTATCATTAAAGAGTATGTTATTCTATTATATAGATGTTTAGGCTCTTACAAATTATATTATTTAGATACTGGTGATGGCATGCATATGTTTACGTGAATTTATGATCACTTAGTGGTATGATTCCAACAACATTCTTGATTATACTATTGTTTTCTAAAATGGGATCTATACCCACTATTCACTTTAAAATAGATTCTTTTACAATAGGAATCGTACCACCTTGTTAAATGAATTAGGAGCTTTGGAAATTAAATATGACACTTAGGAAACAAGATTGAGGTTGATTCTGTTCCATTATTAAACCATTCTTTTACCACAACTATTTTCTTTAGTCGAAGAAGATTTCAACTCTTTATACACTATTATGTCAATTTAGTCTCAAAGTCGATCTCAGGTAATGGATTTATAGATTTACACTCTTTTAGTATCATTTTGACTCCATACATATATTATATTTATATATTTAGTACTAAAAAGTAGATTGATTATGATGGTTATTAGAAGTCCTAGTTTGAGATTAGGTAGTGTATACGGATATAATGAGTCCCCTTACAAGTCCCTTTATCTGTAAGCCACATTCTTAGAGAAGGATGATCCCCATAGGTATTGTCTTTGCGATTTACTAAACTAGAGGAGATGTATACACTTTTTATATTATGGATCTTATATCGAACATGGTATTCATGGTTATGTTGCATTAATTCATTCATATGCATTATCTATCACTAGTATGATTATTTGGTGCTTATATTTATCGGCATTATGGAAAAATATGTAAGTATAAGCTATAATTTCTATTTTTTGAGTGATTTCTTGAACCTTCTGGATTATGAGGACCCAGTTAGGTTACTATTTAACCAAACTACCTGGATACTTTATTGTGGTTAGTTTTTGGAAAGATAATTAGGGACCGGTTCCTTAGAATGGTGATACTTTTTTTATCTCTTTCTTAATTACAGTAAATTACATTATGGTTTGTTCAACTAATGTTTAGCCATTCTTTGTATAGATGCCCTGAATTATGCTAATATTAGCTTTCCTAGTTGGTTATGATTCCTTGAGATGTTACCTTTGAGTTTTCTATATACATACATACAAATATATATATATATATTTAAATATCATATATCCCTTCCTTTCAATAGCTATTCATATTGCATATGTTTCCTTTTTCCATGTATTACTACTATATATCCTTCTTTCACTCTTCATTTGTATATAGTCTAGTGATATACGTTATTGCATTTTAATTCCCAAATTTTGTTCAAATATGATAGATTACCCTTATTGCTTCAATAGCATCATTATGTTTAGTTTGTTGGATGGTTACCTGTAGTTTATATACCTATTTTGTATGTTATTTATTCTTGCATTATCTTTAGAACTCATTCGGCCAATGCCTATTGAGAGTACCATGTATTTGCTACTTATAATACACTTATACATCTTGTAGATTATAGTACAATTTCTCATTATTAACATGTGCATCTGCGGAGTAGATATTGATCGGAGACTTAGGGTGAGCTCCTAGCATTCAAAGTATTCCTTCTTTCCCTTGCATTGATTAGACTAATCTTTATTTTTATTTCTAAGACATCATTGTGTATGTGTTTATTTAGTGCATCATTTTGTGTTATGATTATATTACAAGCTATTATACTAACTTCACCAGGTCTTGGGGTTGTAATATGTATTAGTTTCCGTATTAGATTATTTGTTGTTTCTTCTTTCATTTCTCATTCTTGTCAGTTACTAGCTATTCTAGATCATAGGTTTTCTTACCTAATAGTGGGTTTTAATAGGTGCCATCAGGACCTAAGAAATTGGGTCGTGAAAAATTGGTATTAGAGCCAGGTTTAACAATGTGTTGGTACAAGGGCTAAGTGTCAAGTAGAGTCCTACAGATCGGTATGGAGACATATGTATTCTATCTTTAGGAGGATATAAGACATTCATAGGAAATTTAATCTTGTCTTCCTATCATATGTACGTATTTCTATGAACCTCTTGAACTTTCTTTGACTTCAATATTTCTATATAGATGACATAAGGTTATCGATAAATGTAGATAAGACTTTCATGTGTTTCTAGATTTTTAGTTTAGAGTCAAGTAAGGGAGTAAGATATTAATGTCAAAAAATCTACAATGTATCCAAAGAATTCAGGGCCAACCTAAATTCCAAAACAGTTCCTGATAGCCTTATCTTTTTAGCATTCAATGCTAAGGGTTCCAAGTTTGTTCGTGCATATGTCATAGCCAATGTCATTGCCTAGTACATCGAATGATTCTTTGAACAAAGATTGGGTTATTAAGATTCAATAGAATTTCTTATTAGTTTCATAGTATGATATTGGGTTTCACAAGTTAGTAAAACATACTCTTATATTGTATCCTTCAGAGCATGAGTTAGTAGATGGATCTGTTAGAGTATTAACCTTATCGCTTTTTTTGGCATCAGATCATTTGCTAGTATCTAGGTCTTTCTTCTATTAGGTGGTTAATTATGTGAGAACTATTAAGAGGGAATGTATTGATACATATAAAGGTGGTAGTAAGAGGCCATGTCATTAGTATAGTGTTGTTTACATTTTGTTAAAGAGTAGGGATTTCTTGAGTAGAGGTCGGTATCACTTATATCCTATCAAGTACATATAAGTATCTTCTCCAATTATGGGTGATTCTCAAGTAGGTTATAGTGGTCACAGTAGATAGATTTTAGGGCAGACATCATAGGGCATTTGGCCTAGGTATTCAAGAAGTGATACCCTCAGCAAGTATAGTATATCTAAGAGTCCCACGTGTATGTTTGAACTGTGAATAGGTTGGTCATTGGTCTAGGGAGTACCCCAGAAGTGAGTTTGTTTTTCAAACAGGTTCAACAGATGTTCCTCGCCAGCATAGCGCTCCTAAGGTATTCTATGATTCTAGGGAGGATGGTCACTTTAGTAAAGAGTTTCCCAGGTATTAGTTGGTCAACCGATTGGAGTCAACTAATTTTTCTGACTAGTCTAAAGCTTGGGGTTTTTTTAATTGATTGTAGATAGACTAGTTATTGTTCTAGAGAATGTCCCTAGAGTAGAATTATTAGTCATTCAGCTCATCTAGATCAATCTTAAATTGTTGTGCCACCTTCATATAAATGTTGTAACATGCTTACATCCACACTCTTTTGGGAATATCAGGACTATGACTTTACACTCCATGATATAGGTACATTTTTATTTACTATCATTTGATTTCTATTTGAATAGAGTGGGTTTTTCATACCCTTTGGTGCTTATATTCCTTTATTCTAATATAATGGTTGTTGCAGCCTTTTTATATATTGTATGCATATGTGATTACCCTCGTAAATGGTTTTTCTTAGTAGTAGATTTAGTGAACTAGTATTGTGTTCTTCTTTGGGATGTAGCATTTGGGTTAAAATCTCTTATGAAAGCATATTGGACTTATTATAGACCTAAAATGGTAATTGTTATGGATTTTTATTTTTGGTACAACCTACACCTTATTCTAGAGTCATTATTACTATTGTTAGTATTGTTGTTGCTTTGACATTTATTAATTTATTACGTGACAGATAGTCAAACTACTGTTATCTAGTTAGAATCCCCTTCCTTGCGATTTGTATTCATTTGGCTTATATGAATGATGGGTTATTTTTTATTTTTTGGTAGTGAGGTTGAGTTGTTGTTGAGCGGTTTGTAATAGCAAAGGTAGTTTTGTCTTTTTAGGTCTTTGTAGTTGTTTTAGAGTTGCCATTCATTTCTATTGCCCATTTTTTATATGGAATAGTCTAAGGCTTGTTTTTCTAGTTTGTTGAGATTCTAGCATAGGCTATCTTTTCCTATAGCATATTTTTTAGGCTTGTAAATTTGATATATATCCTTCTGATATAGATAGTACATTTCCCAATTATGGTCTTGGTCCTGATATTAATAATGAGTTGGGTACTCAATTCTTTCTATGATATGGTTTATGATTCAGTTAAGCTAGTGCTGATATAAATGGGTGAGTTCAGGAAATTCTCATTTTCGGTATTTGTTTGGCCTAATGTGGCTTTGTGCTGTTCTTAACTTGGTGATAGGTGCCTATGGGTATTCATTATCATAGATTTAGTATTGGGTTGACCAAATTTAAGCTAATATTGTATTTTTTTTAGTTTCATAGATTTGGCTACCATTCATATTTATAGTATCCTCATCTTATTATTGGTTATGCCTTGACATGTTTTATTCTCTTAGTAGATATGGATTGGATTTCTCATATCCTGTCCATGTGGTTTCTCTCTATTATTATTATTCTTTTTGGTGAAATTTTAGTTTTCACTCTTGCGAGAACTGTTGGGGATACACCTAATTTCTGATGGTCAGGTTGATTTGGGTGTTTGGCCTTTAGTTGAAACTTGTTGGCTTAAGTTTTGGATTTTGACTCTTTCTAATGGAGTCTTGACAATTGTGATAGATTTTGCATATGGATGCTTACTCGTCAATGGGATTGATTTAGATAGTTGAGATTGAGTTGTTCAATTTTAGTTTGAAGATTACAGCTATGAACTGCATAAGTTTATTATAGCCTCATTTTTAGGTTTGTTTTAGTTGGGCATTGATTTATATCCTGACCAAGCCTACTCATTATCTATCGGCTCATTTTTCCCTATTATAGATATATTATGCTTGATAAATTCTCTAGGGTTAGTCCTTTGGCACACGATTTAGGTTTCTACTGCTCTTGATCTTGATTTTCAGTTTTTGGTCATCAAAACCTTTGCTCAAACTTTTGGGATCTTCTTATTCGTTTAATATCACAGACAAAAGTCATTTTATCAGTGGATATTATAATGACCCTACAGACCATTTTCTTAATTACCATGTATTTTTGGTGTTTTAAGCCTCCCCTTAGTGGTTACAGGTCATTTATGGCTTACCAAAATTGTTGATTTGATTATCAGACAGTTCATTTGGATTTTAGGCTCAATTCCCATTTTTGGATATTTGTTGTTATGTAGTTGGTCTTAGACCAAACCTCTTAGTAAATGTCATTCGATGAAGACTTTTACAGTGCAATAAGTTTCGTAATGTTAATTTTAGGCTAGGGGTACTCTTAGTTCAGTTCTTAAAGCTTCCAGACTCTTTTTGGCCTATTAGGTAAAGATTGGATTGAATGGAACTATGTGTGGACCCATATTTAATCAAAACAATCTCGGATGAAAGTTTTTATGGTTTCATTGAGTCTATAATATCGAATTTGATATGGTAGCATAGTTTTTTTCACTTGTGGGTTTTCAAACGAATCTTGAGCACCCAGTTGGAGACTATTTGGACTTAGAAGAATTATTTGTTTAACAGTATCAGGTCCAGGCCTATATTATTTTTTATAAGCAAGAGGAGTATGATGTATTCTTGAAGGATCAAGTCCTTGACATTCACATTAGCGAGCCCTCTCTATCGCATAAGTGGTGAAGGGTCTACCTGATCTAGTCCATTATTTTCTTCGTATTTGGTAAGGCCTCATTGAATTTGCCATGGCCTTTCTCTATTGTAAATTGTGATCATAACTCTTTCCTAGCATTTGCGATGAACTATAACTTTTGCGAGTCACAATCACGGGCAGGTGTCTTGTTAATGACAATTGGTAACCTATGGGCCTCTAGTTTGTTGTCTTTCCCAATTTTCCCTTATTTTCAAGCCCCAATCTACAATTATTATCCCATGGAACTCAATAAATTGTTGGGAATCATAAATTTGAGCTAGGGATATGTAGAGAATGATGAAGTTACAATTTCCCACTAATTTCTTTATAAGTTTCTGACCTAAATCCTTATTTTACTTCCTATTTTTTCCGCTTTTTCTATTATCTTTTGGGTTGTTTAATCCTCAATTTATGCTTAAATTGACGCAACCTTTGAGCACACATTCCTTGTCCTTCAAGGGACCTTATGATTGATTTAAGTTTGGAATTCCATTAGCAAGCCGCATGGGCCACTTATTGACGTGATTTTGGGATTGGTATTTTATATTGCAATATAGGTTAAGTTTTACTCCTATTAACATGCATATTATTATTTTTGTTGTGCAAAGTTTTTTTCGAGATCGTGGAGCAAAAACAAGCAATTCGTGGACGATTGAAGATTTGGAGTTCGACATCAAAGTGCACTTTAGTCTACTTTTCTCTTTGAGATTTTATATAGTATAGATTAGATGCTAGGTGGGGACTATGGGATGGAAATAACTATTATAACATAACTTATCCTAATAAGGGGATTTAGAATAGAAATGTTATCCGAACTCTAGCCTAGAATACCTTTTAAGGCAGTACAGTATTATTATATCTGAAGATGTCCTCGACCAACTATAGATTGGCATAAGAATTCCTTTAACGTAAGACTTATAATATTACTTAGTGTATAGGGATACTATTTCACAATTAGACCCCTATAGTATCTTTATGCCCATATTTACCTTCATCTTTGAGTTATGGTGTTAATATTATATTAAATGATATATTTTGGTCCCAAGGTCATGGTTACAATTCCAGTTCAAATCTAGGTGTGTTCTATCCGTAAAGAGGACGTGATTCTAGTGTATAGATTCTTAGGCACTAAAAGTTGGATTGTTTGGATATTAGTGATGGCATACATACTTTATGGCGATTTAAGATAACTTCGTTATACAGTTCCAACCATTTCTTGATTTTTCCATTATTTTTTAAAAATGGATTTATTTCTTATTTTCATATTTAAAATGGTTTCTTTTACAACGAGAATCGTACCACCTCATTTAATGAATTTTGAGCATTTGAAATTAACTATGAAGCTTTGAAAATTAGACAAAGGTTGATTTCGGTTCATTATTAAATCATTATTTTAGCACGACTTTTATTTCAATCGAAGAAGATTTGTTCCCTTTCTATGTTATTATGTAGATTTAGTTCTGAAATTGATCTCGGGCAATGGATTTTCAAACTTATATATTTTTAGTCTTCATTTTAATTAGAGCACTTATTATATATGTATATGTATGTATGTATGTATATACATGGTATTGGACGGATTAGATTGATTATGATAGTTATTGGAAGTCCTATTTTGGGAGCAGGTTGTGTATAGAGATATCTTGTGTCCCCTATATGTCCCTTCGTCTATGAGCCATAATGCTGGAGAAGGTCACCATAGGTCCTACCTTAGTGAGCTACTAGGCTATAAGAGGTGAATACAATTGTTACATTATGTCCCTTCGATCGAACAAGGTATTTATGGTTATTTTCCATTCATTCATTCATATGCATTGCCAATCACCAATATTGTTATTTGGCACTTACTTCTATTGGCCATATTTGGAATGTATAGGTATAGCTATGATTATTGTTTACTGAGTGTTTTCTTGAACCAACAGGGTATATGACATACTGATTAAGTTATTGTTCTTCCAGATTAGCCACTTACTTTATTATTGATTATTATGGTTAGTTCATGCCAAGAGGATTATGAACTTATTCTTAAGCTTGGTGGTACATTTTTTTATCTCTTTATCTATTACGGTAAATTACAATATGGTTAGTTCAACTCATGTATAGTCATCCTTCTGATAGAGGCTCTGATTATGCTAGCATTATTTTTCCTACTATATTAGGATTTCTTATGATGTTAGGTGAGTTACATTAGGTTATTACCTTTGAGTTAGTCCTATATATATATACATATATATATATACATATAATATGTGTGTGCGTGAGTGGAAATACCACATATCCCTCTCTTTCCTTATGTATTCATATGTATATGTATCTTTTGGCATTGTATTACTTCTTTATATCCTTCTTTCACTAATCATTTGTATATTAGATAGTGATACACATTATTCCATTTTAGTTCTTGAATATTGTTAGAATATGATAGTTTACCCTTGTTGCTCTATTAGCATTATTACATTTGGTTTTTTGGATAAGTATTGTAGATTATATTCCTACTTTACATGTTATTTATGCTTACAATATCTTTTGCGCTTAGTCAGCTAATCCCTACAAAGTACCATGTGTTTGGTACTCATACTACACTTCGAAGCCTATAAATAAGAGCACTAGTTCAAGATGTTGATGTGTGCATCATGCGGAGCAACTATGGATCAAAGATTTAGGTGATCTGCTAGAATTTGGAGTATTCTTTATCTTTCTCATATTGATTAGGATGATCTCTATTTTGAATCAGATATATCTTTGTATGTACATCTATGTTTTATATGACTTTGTACTCTAATTATATTAGAAGCTCTTGTACTAACTTCACTAGGTATTAGGGTTGTAATCTATTTTTGTCTTTGTATTACATTATTTACCACTTCTTCTTTCTTTTTCCTTAATACTATGTTACTAGTTATTTAGGATTATGGGTTGGGTTACCTACTGATGGGATATAAAAGGTGCCATATGACCTGAGAAATTGGTTCATCTAATTCTAAGTAGAGTGGAGGCGTATCACTATGAAATTTTTGAGTGGGTTACCTCATACTTCTTGTGGTTTTGATAGTATTTGTGTCATCATAGAGCAGTTGATAAAATTAACCCATTAGGATTTTCTTTACTATTGAGAGGTTAGCCCGTATCTATGTTCATGAGATAGCTCATCTTCATCAAGTAGTCATGTCTACTATTTTAGAAAAATACTCAATATTCTCTTCTACTTTCTGCCAGTCATTTATGGTAGAGTTGGGTACTCAAGTCAACCTTAGCATAACTTTCTACCCTAGACCGATGTTCAAACATAACAAAATTTTTAGGATTTGGAGAATTAAAACACCTAGGGTTTCTGGCCCATTGAAAATTTCCTAGATTTTTGGTCTCTAGACAGGATACGACTAGGGGAAATGACTGATACACTGGGATATGAGTGGTATGGGTTAGTCGTATGTTTCCTAGTGTTGGTTGGTGTGTTGGATTTAGTTTATGGAATGGATACGACTTGGGTGGTACAAGTTATATCGGTGGACACGGGTCATTTGGTTTGGGTGTTTCCTTCATATAATCTTAGACTTGGTTGACTAAGTTGGATCTGAGTACGAGTGGCTCACCATGAACCATAAACCAAGGTATAAGTCATACCATTGATTCATACGATGGGTAGTGTTTATTCCTCTTTAGATTCTATTCTTCCAGCAAAACAGATCATTAGTACTAATCGTATCCATGGATATGACATGGTTTAGGGTAAGTCATACCTTAGATAGTGTTGGGCCAAAGGGAGATGTCCTTGGGTATAAGTGATGGGTAACACTCGTCTTGGAGGGTATGACTGGTACAGATAGTCATATCCCTCGAACAGGATTTTAGTACAGTTTAAGAGAGAGCAATCTAGACATTTCCCTACTTAACCTAATAAGGACCCATGACTTAACTCACTTGGGAAGTTATTTTGCTCTATATTCTATTCTTTAACACTTATAAAAACACTCTCTAATCCTCTCTTAAGTTCTTGGGAAAAGAAAGCTATTAATTTGGGGCTTGTGTTGGTGATTTCTCTTCATCGTATTCTTGAATTAAGACATGTTCTCTTCTCTCATTGTTAGATCCAACTAAAGGCTTGGTTTTATACAATGTTTTCATGGCTTGATTATTGTATGGCTTTGGGTTTTCAAATATAATTTGGGGGTTTTAGTTATATATGCTTGGTTATGGTTTTCCTATGTTTTAATTATGCTTTTATATGCTTTAATGGTGGTTTTGGATAATTGATTGCATGGGAATTGGTATTTGGTAATTAGCTTTGGTTTTTGAAATATGATGCACCTAATATGTTTAATAAAATGCATATGAGAATATTTTCCCTAACATTATTGGATTTTTAATGGAACTTATGCATAGTTTAAACTTGGTAATGGAACCCTAAATGTCCAAATGATTTGGAATGGTCAAAATAGAATGCTTTTGGGTTTAACAATCTTTCTTGTGGGATACAATAGAATACCCTATGGAATCATAATAGTGGAACACTTTTGGGGTACATGGGACTCCCCTAAGTTATTTGGTTAATGTGATCTATGGGTACATGGGAATCTCTTGATCTCAAAAATGTTTTGCTAAGGACAATACTTGCAAGTTATAGTCGGTATGACGATACCACTATGGATAGCCTTGGTTAATAACAATAGTTTGGTTTATTGGAAATGGTTTTAATTGGGATAATAAAGGCAGAGTGTGATAGCTAACCGTGAAGGTGGGATTTCAACTGATGGACACTGGAAACTCATGTTTGCCGACATGAGAGGTAGGTCATGGTGACCTTATATGATACTACTAGGTATAAGGAATTCTCTAAGTACGCTGTACATATGTATCATGGAGGGTGAAGGGTACCTGATAATCCCTTACTCCTATGGTATCTCCGGTTCATATGGATACACATATCAGGGCCCGCTCAGGGGGTTACACTGGACCCATATAGCATATAAGTGGTTAAGAATGGTTAAACTACATATACTCAGTTTAATGGTTTTAAATGCATACTAAACCCGATTACTTTTCCCAATGTAGTTATATATATGTATGATTTGTATGCATATTGATTGGTTACTTGGTTTTATTAAATGAAATTATCTTATCCTTATCCTTAGTTCATGCTAGCGTTCACCCGCTAACCCATCTTTAGGTAGTTGTATCCCCACGTGACACAGGAATTGACTATTCTATTTCTCCTACTTAGAGATCGGACTTTAGGATCAGCTATTGGATTGAAGTGGTGAACTTCCATCTTTCTGGAAGGTTCTATTTCATGGAAGTTATTTCATACTTTGTTTTTATTTATAGATATTGGTTTTGGCTATTTTAAGGGTATGTCCCAATCGAATTTTTGTATTGTTTTAGTTAGACACTCTGGTGGAATGACTATAGGTTTGTATAGGCTGAATCGGTAGTGATACTAGCCTTGGTGTTAGCATTGGTATTGGGCTGATACTGTTGGACTAAATTTCTCACTGTTCAATCCTCTATTATTTTGGGATTATATATAATTATTATAGAACTCATATGGCTATGGTTTGGATTATGGTTTGGTTGTTATTGGTTATTGGTTGGGTATCAGACGATTGGACTTGCTTGGGTGGTCACAGATATAGATCTATCCTAGAGTCTTGGATTATTCAATAATGCTATCTTGTTATATGTTCAAGATTCATCTGACTCAGGATATACATATATCGGTTGGGTTGGGTAATGGGGATGGTCATTAGTCCTGGTTGGACTTGGGATGCCAATTATGATAATACGCTGGTTAGGGTTGTGTCAAGTTGGTATTAGAGATTTAGGTTCATGGTGAATTGGGAGACCATAAAGCCATGTCTAGTAGAGTCTCTTTTAGGGGTATGTAGTTCGCCAACCTCATAAGAAAGAGGCTTCAAGGCCTTTAGTAATGTTTACATTTCTTGGTATTGTATTTTTAAGGTTGGAGTCTAAGTCCTACAATTTCTTTTAATCCTTCTTTGTTCGCTTTTCAGATCATGAATCGACAATCTAAAACACAAGGAAATTCTTTTATTCTATCTAGGGACGATGTTGATGGGGCATGCCCTACACTTGGAGTTCGCACTCAATCTTAGGGTCCTATCCTAAATTTTTTCTGAAGTTCCTTCGATTGCTACTAGTCCATTTCAAGGTGAGATGACTAATGCAGAATTTTGCCAATCAATTAACATTATTACTTAGTTGGTTACTTCTCAGGCTGAGTGGGATGAATCTGGTGTTTTATCTACTGAGGCAACAAGGGTTGGCCAATTTATGAAGATGAATCCTCCTATTTTTACTGGAGTAAAGGTCGACGAGGATCTAAAGGCTATTTTGGATGAAATGGATAAAATCTTAAGGGTGATATAGGCCACGTATGAGGAAGGGGTAAACTTTATAGCTTATCAACTCATGGATATTACATACCAATGGTACGAGGAGTGGGATAGGGATAGAGATGATGTTGAGGAGTTGTCCTTATAAGAGGCCTTTTCTAATGCTTTTCTGGATCGCTTCCTTCTCAGTAGCTAAGGGAAGTGAAAATAGAGGAGTTTATGAATCTTATGCAGGGAATAATATCTATCAAGGAATATGCCTTGAAATTTTATCATCTATCAAGGTAAGCTCTATCTTGAGGTCTGATATGAGAGAGAGGATGAGAAAGTTCACTTTTGGTCTATCTTGGGATTTGATCCTTGAAATCAAGACTCCTTCGCTGATTAAGTATATGGATATTTTGAGGTTAGTTGTCCACATGCAACAGGTGGAGGATGAACAGAGAAAATAGGCAGAGTTTAGGGTAAGGCATGGTAAGAGGAGCAGGTTCTCTGAGCAGGTTAGTGCTCAGCAACAGGGTGGTTGGGATGGCGGCAAATGGCCGAAGAAGAAGTATGGGAGTTCTGGTTCCTTTTCTACTATTATCGCTCGTTACCTGAAGCAATTAAGTGACAGGCGTCCGCATTGTGGTAATAGTTTTGGGCATAGGGTGCTTAATCTTAGGAGAGTGGGGCTCAGTCGACTTCTTTATGCTCTTCTTGCCAGTTTTGTGGTCGTCTTCATTGGTTCTTATGTAATGAAGGGAGGGATAGCTATTTTAAATGTGGTCAGCCAGGCCATATGCTCCAAACTGTCAGGTTAGTAAGGGTGCTTCAGGAGAGGTCAAAGCTTCGATTACTTCATCTTTTACTCTTGCACCTAGTGGTGCTACTTTGCTGTCTGCTCTTATTTTGGTACCAACACTGGCCAGAATAGGTTATATGCTCTTGCATCTACGCAGGAATTTGAGGTATCATCTAATGTCGTTACTGGAATATTACAACTCTTTTCTCATGATGTGTATTGTCTACTTGATCTGGGGTCCATTTTTTCTATGTGACCACATATGTGGATATATGTTTTCATTTTCATCCGGAGGTTTTTTTAGATCCTTTTTCTGTTTCAACCCCGGTAGGTGACTCGGTTATTTAAAATAGTCTATACGGAGGGTGTGGTATCTGTTGGTAGAAAGAAGACCTTGGTAGATTTGTTTGAGATGGATATGGTGGATTTTGACGTCATTCTGGGGATGGATTGGTTACACTCTTGCTACGCATCCTTAGATTGTCGGAGTCGTAAGGTTGTCTTTAGGCTACCTAGTGAACCAGTTATTGAGTGGGAGGGTTGTTTACTACCTCCTAGGGGAAGGTTTATTTCTTATCTTAGAGCTCAGAGCATGATCTCCAAAGGGCATCTTTATCACTTTGTTTAGGTTAAATATTCTAACTTGGAGGGCCCTACTATTAACTCAATTTCAGTGGTAAGTTAGTTTCCTAAGTTCTTTCCCAATGATTTTCCTGGTGTTCCACCGGATAGGGAGATTGAGTTTGGTATTTGTTTGTTTCTAGATATTCGTACAATATCTATTCCTCCTTATAGAATGCCCCTGGCTGAGTTGAGGGAACTTAAGGACCTTCTTAATAAGTGGTTTATTCATCCTATTATATCCCGATGGGGTGCACCAGTGTTGTTCGTGTGAAAGAAGGATGGTTTCCTTCGGATTTACATTACTATCGGCAGTTGAATAAGGTAACAGTTAAGAACAAGTATTGTCTTCCAAGGATAGTACCCTTGTTTGATCAGTTTAAAGGTTCCAAGATCTTTTCTAAGATAGATCTTTAGTCTGGGTATCATCAGTGTAATATTAGGGAGGAGGATATCCCAAAGATGGCTTTTCGTACTCGGTATGGGCACTTAGAGTTCTTGGTTATGTCATTTGTCTTGACTAATGCCCTGACAGAATTTATGGATTTGATGAGCAGGATTTTTCGACATTTCTTTGATCTTTTTGTCATTATGTTTATTGATGACATCTTAGTGTATTATAGAAGTGAGATGTATCATGTCAATCACCTCTGTGTGTTTTTGCAAACCATGAAAGAGCAGCGGTTGTATACCAAGTTCTCTAAGTGTGAGTTTTGGTTAAATGATGTGACTTTTCTTAGTCATATTATTTCTAGTGAGGGGGTCATGATGGATCCTCAAAAGGTAGCCTAGACTCACGACTCCAACCGACATTCAGAACTTTTTTAGTTTGGCCGGGTATTATAGACAGTTTATGGAAAGATTTTCGATGATAGCTACTCCTTTAACTATGTTAACTCAGAAGAAGGGTTTTCTTGTTTAGATGTGTGTGAAGGGAGTTTTGATAAGCTTAAGGATAAGTTGACTTCGGCTCTGGTTTTGACCATGCCAGAAAGTATCAAGGGGTTTATGGTTTATTGTGATACATCCCAGGTGGGACTTGGATGTGTTTTGATGCAGCATGGGAAGGTGATTTCCTATGCTTCCAGACAGTTGAAGATGCATGAGAGGAATTTTCCTACTTATGATTTGGAGAAGTTGGCAGTGGCTTCCAGACGTAGACATCTTTTCTGATCATAATATTCTATCGGATGTGATCACTCAGAAGGAGCTAATCTTAGGCAAAGGAGATGGTTGGAACTTCTCAAGGACTACGATATGAGTTTTCACTACCACCCAAGTTAAGATAACGTGGTTAATAATGCTCTTAGCAGGTTGTCCATGGGAATTTTAGCTCATGCATAGAAAGAAAAGCGACAATCGGTGAAGAATACTCACCGCTTGGCCAATCTTGGAGATTATCTCTTGGACTGTAAAGATGGTTGGGTAATCGTATAGGAAGTGGTTAGGTTATCTCTTGGTGTAGAGATCAAGGAGAAACAAGTCCTAGATTCTGTCTTAATGAAAATCAAGAGTGATGTTGGTGTACAACAAGTAATTGGATTGGATATCAGCAGTTATGGAACTTTATGATACCTAGGTAGATTGTGTGTGCCAGATATCGATGATTTGTGAAAAAGGGTTTTGGATGAGGCACATGAATCACACTATGTTTTTCATCCCATTTTGACAAAAATGTATCATAATCTCAAGTAGATATATTGGTGGAATGGTATGAAGAGGAATATGGCTGATTTTGTAGCCAAGGGCATTGTGTTCCAACAAATCAAAGTTGAGCACATGAGGCCTGGCGGGTTGCATCAAAATATTGATTTCCCCGAATAGAAATGGGAGGTGATCAACATTGATTTTGTTACCAGTCTTCTGAGTTCCCAAGAACACACGAAAGTGTACAAGGTCTTATCAAGAAGTAAAGTGGCCTTCAAGAATCCAAGTATCAATCATACAGAGACTTGATTTAACCACGATTCTAATTTAGTTCACAACTTAGATTAAGTTGATGCAAGCATTAACTAAAAGAGAGTTTGTAATTTATAACTAGAGAAAAGTAAACAATGCGTAATGTAAATATCTTGGAACAATCAATAGGAGAAAACCCAGGGATAAAGCACTTTCGACAATCATACTATGTTATTGAATCACATTCGTTAACTTGCTTATCTTGGTTTTGATTCGTAGGGTTAATTGCATGATTATTGTTTCCCAACCTCTAATCCTTTACCTAAGTTGAACCTTACAACTATATCGTTGAGAGGGGATGTAATAGTCCACTTAAGTGTATTAATCTACCATCCTATGTGTTAATCAAGTAAGGTATCTAAGTACATACCTATCCTAGACACTAATTCAAATTCCTTATTTCATAACAGAATACAAACCATAATTTGTTCATCTCTTATTCTATTCCCTATTCCCTATTCCAATATCAAAAGGTAGACAATTGATGTATTTTAAGGGTCACGAATCCTTAAAATAGTTAAATCAAAAATGAACACACAACCAATAATGATAAACAAAGTTAAACGAATTCAATTCAAAACTATAGTACTCATGTTCTAGGCTTTAACCCCAGAAAAGGGCGTTTAGCCACGCATAGTTATAATCACTATCACAAAGTGGTAATTAATGACTAAAAACATGAATGAACTAAATTAGAATAATAAAAAACTAAAGAAGAAGTTGTAGCAGCCTCTTTATCTCCAAAATATGTCCAAAGATATGTAAAAATGTGATATAACATGTATTTATAGTATAGGAGTAAGCCAAGTCCGTGCTGGAGTTAGAAACTATCAGTTATTGAGACTGGGAGTGGATAGGGTTTCACGTTAGAAATATCACCGCTCTAGGAAAGGTTGAGCCCTGGGCCGAGAGCTACTTCAGGAAAGGTTGCTCCCTTACCATAGCCCTACTCCAGGTAGGACGGCGCGTTAATATCGCCCTGAGCCTCTGGAAGTTGCTCTTCGAATTTTGGTTAAATTTTGAGTCTCCCTTCTTAATCCCTTGTCTTGTGGAATCTTTCTGTAACTATCCATGTTTACACCTTGGACGCTACATAGTGCTTACGGCCCCGAAGGACCACAAGCTAACCCATGACTGGTACCTACTGTGAGCATTGAATAATAATATTGAAATAATGAAGAAATTAGGCTTAAATACCATAAGGTCCATAATCTGAATACTAATAAATATAATATTTGATAATAATATCTAAAATCTGAATATTGTCTGAACTAGTCTAGTCTAAAAAGCCTCTAACTGAACTGTCTGAAAGTGGAGTTGATTGGACAAACCCCCAACTAACTCTGACTACAGAAATACTGAAGCTAGTGAAAATAATGAAATAAAAGCATATTTAAGTTGTTTTAGGGAAGGAACACTTGGACCAATAAAATTTAAAATGTAGTCTATGCATTAATTTGGTCTTATATAATGTTCTCCTACATGAACATTGTCAGTCAAAGAACCATTACCTTTGAATAACTAGATAAAAATACTAGAGGTATTCTTATGCCCAGTAACGTGGAATATTTGGCAATATGACCAGGTTTTCAAATACTACAAGATTTTCCATTATTGGAGGCAGGAACAGTTGGTTTTGCTATTTGACTCCATTTAGGATGAGAAGATTTTAGTTCTCAGGAAAACTCAGGCTTGGTAGTACAAAATTCCTTTTTGAGGTAACTCGATACGTGAGGACTCACTACTGAATCTACTACTGCTATGTGACTCTAGCTATACATAGTCAGGAACTTGAGTGTCCGATTCTATGATATGAGACATCATAGTGCAAAGAGAAAGTATGCGTCAGTATGTTGAATGTACTGGTATGCTAGATAAGGTAAGGCTGAATACAAGGGTTCATATGCATGAACAGTAACTGACTAAATAATATAGAGTAACTGAATAACAATGTATGGATAACTAAAACTATTATAAAATACTGAGTATACAATATTGTGCATATACATTTATACTATATCTTATCTTTTAACAAAGTTGAGTACTAATTTCTAATACTAAGTAATTGATATTTGTAGTCACTGATAACTGAGTGATTGATACTGGGTGATTGTTTCTGACAGTCCTAATTCTATAGAACTGAACTGAGTCCTGTACGGAGACTGAAATAAAATTATGAGAGGTAATCATCTAACTGACATACCCTAAATAAGATAACTGGGGTCCAACCTGTAACCCCAGTTGGAAGGGTGTAAATACTGTACCATGTGTAAGGACGAACTGAAGAGTTACCCTCATATTGCAGTTACTTTAATGAGAATAGTGGTACCCTCAACTGGCAGGTTCAAATACCTTATCAACCCACAACTGGCAAGTTGATATCTCAATCTTCACTGGCTATGTAGTTCTAGAATGAACAGACTATTTCTAAGGGACATACCCTATACTGGCAGGTGAGTCCCCATCCTTGGGTTTACTCAGTGCTGAATCCTACTCCTAACTAAAGACATTAATTATTATATTGAGATGAACTGGACTAATACTAAGTTTTATTGAGTTCTGTAACTAACTGAGTACTACTATTTGTGATATTACTGAGACTATTCTATAACTATTGTAGCTCAAGGTAATCAACTAAATTTTTTGGGTATTAAATACCCCCAGGACTAGATAGCATTGGATGTAAAGCATGGCATAATCTTAAAAGCATAATAATACTTGCTTGCTAAAAATACATTTACTTAGACATTTTTTCAACATGAATGGGATCACATAATAACATGTTATGCTTTCACTAGTCAATTCACATAAGCATTTTATCAAATACTTGGGGAGCATGATTATTTCATATAATATTAGTCAACACCTGAACACCATGGATACAATGCTGACTTATAAATTCAAGGGTTTATCAAGATAATCACATATTCATCACGCAGGCTATTAAATTTCATGAAACTTGCAATTAAACCATAAATTCAAACCCAAAAAAATTTCATGAACAGGAATACAATCAATTTCAAGCATTGAATTCATAAATATGAAAACTTGTACGTTTGAAAAGGTTCTTTCACTCCACGGGCGAAAGGAACCTATGAATGAACACCTAACATACCTGAGAAAATTAATTCTTGAAGGTTCTTGGAGGATTTCTTGTGAATTGTTCTTGATTTTTGAAGCTAGGGTTTGTTAATTTGAAAGGGAATGATTTATTCTTGAGATAAAGTGAGTATATAATGACATATTAGGTTTTTTAGGGGTTAAACCATGTGATTCGGACTGGTTAAGGTAGTGGAAAAAAACCTAATTTCCCCTGGAGAGTAACCAAAATTCTTCACTAAAAAGTCTCGATTTTGGGCTTAACCGCGATGTGGTAAGCTACTGAAATTCAACTTGGAACTATTTAAAAAGGGATGACTAGGAAATTGGCTCATGGCATGATGCGGTACCATCGCAGAGCTTTACTGGAATTTGATAATTCTGAAATTGGGCCTTGGCGTGACGCGTCGTTATCACGGAGCTTCACAGTAAAATGCCAATTGGTAACTGACATTGTTCCTCAATGTAAGCTTATCGCATTGGCTCACTAGAAACTAACAATTTCCATTTGGCTGGTCTCCGCGATGCAGTTTTGCACCAGGTAGCACACTATTTTACAAAATATGCTATAACTTCTCACCAGGTTATCGAATTTGGGTAAATTTTATATCGTTGGAAAGCTAACTAAATTTTCTAGGCAATGGTAAGATATAAAGTGAAAAATTCTGAATATTTTAACAATTTTATATAGGAATAATTATATAATGAGAGTTAAACTGAGCTAGGAAAATATGGGGTATTATAATATCTCCCCTAGGGAACATTCATCCTCGAATGAGACTAATTAAGTTGAGAAACACCGATAGATTGAGTTTGTATATACTGAACATGCATGTCTGATGCATGAGTACATGGATGAAACTACTGATAATCTGAGTTTTCATACTAAACATGCATATCTGATCCATGATTACATGGATGAACTGATTCATAAATGCATGACTGTCATGAAGATAATATGCAATGGTAATGAATACCAAATTTGTAAGTTTAACTGAACATGGAACTTAGTTAATATAAGTAATATTGTTACCTTAAGTTGAATTTGAGTTTCTAGAGAAGAGGTGAGGATACTTGGTCCGCATATCTACTTTTGCTTCCCAAGTAGCTCTCTCAACGAATTGATTCCGCCAAAGAACTTTGACCAAGGAAACTTTTTTGTTCCTCAGTCTGCAAATCTGGCAATCAAGAATTTCGACTGGAAGCTCTTTGAAAGATAGATCATTCAAAATATTTATGCCCTCTAAGGGAACTAACTGTTGGGTCACCAATGCATTTCTTTAGCTAGGAGACATAGAATACTGGGTGCACTGCAGCTAGATCTAAAGAAAACTCAAGCTCGTAAGCTACCTTTCTGAAATGGCTGAGAATTTTGTAAGGACTGACATATCGGGGACTGATCTTTCCTTTCTTGCCGAACCTCTTCACTCCCTTCATGGGAGAGATTGTAAAGAAGAAAAGATCACCTACCTCAAACTCAAAATCTTTTTTCCTCATATCTGCGTGTGATTTCCATTTTCTCTGATCATATGAACCTTCTCTAAGGCATCGAACACTAGATCAAGCCCTACTACTATGGCCTCTCCTACTTTGAACCAACTAATTGGAGATCTACATCTCCTACCATAAAGAGCTTTAAACAAAGTCATCTGAATACTAGAATAATAGTTGTTATTATATACGAATTCAATAAAAGGCAAGTGGTCATCCCAAATACCTTTAAAATCAATAACGCAAGTTCTTAACATATTTTCTATTGTCTAAGTAGTCCTTTCTACTTGACCATCTGTCTGAGCGTGAAAGGTCATACTAAGGTAAACTTCGGTACCAAAATCCTTTTGGAATGCCTACTAAAAATGAGAGGTAAACTAGGTACCTCTATCTAAAATAATGGATAATGGGACTCCATGTAACCTGACCAACTCTCTGATATAGATTTTGGCATAGTCCTCAACTAAATAGGAAGTATGGACTGGCAAGAAATAAGTGGATTTGGTCACCCTATCTATCATCACCCAAATCAAATCATGTTGATGACGGATGTGAGGCATACCTATCACAAAGTCCATGTTCACTTCTTCTCATTTCCATAAGGGAATACTGAATCTTGCATAGACCCACTAGGTTTTTGGTGCTCAACTTAACCTGCTGACACTTAGAGAACTTAGCTACAAATTCTGTAATATCCCTCTTCATCCCACTCCACCAATAGATCTCCCACAAGTTGTGGTACATCTTAGTGGCCCCTGGATGAACACAGTAATGTGCACCATGCGTTTCTGCAAGAATTCATTGCCTTAAGTCATCTTCACCTATAACGCATAATCGACCCTGGTAACACAACACACCATCTCCCCCTTGGGAGTAAACCTTTACTTTCTGATCACTGATTGGCTTTTTCAACTTAACAAGGCTAGGATCTCTATCTTACTTTTCCCTCACTTTGGAAACTAAAGATAATTTTTAACTATTTTGAACCCATACACTAGCCTCAACTAAATCGACTAAGCGGACATCTAGTCGGGAAAGATGATGAACTTCCTAAAATAACTTCTTCTTACCATTTTCAACATGAGCAACACTACCCATAGACAACCTACTGAGAGCATCTGCCACTACATTGCCCTTGCCCGGATGATACAGAATATTCATATCATAATCTTTTAGCAACTCTAACCACCTTCACTAAGGCAAATTAAAATCTTTTAAGAGAACACATACTGCAATCTTTTGTGATATGTGAACATATCAACATATACCCTATACAAATAATGTCTCCAAATCTTTAAGGCAAATACTACAACTGTTAACTCAAGATCATGGGTAGGGTAATTCTTCTCATGAGGCTTAAGTTGTCTAGAGGAATAGGTTATGACCTTACCTCTCTACATGTGGACACAACCCAAACCTAATCTGGATGCATCATAGTTATAATACCCCATACCTTTTTCTAACTTGAAATTATCTGCAAAAAAAATATTAGAAGCTTTGTTTGAAAGATGAATCCACTTTTTTACATATGGTATTTTTAAGATTTTCACTTTTTTCATGTGGAAAATTCAATAATCTTTCCATCGATATAAAATTTGCTTAAATTCGATAACCTGGTAAGAAGTTATGACTATTTCAAGTTTCCATTATAAAATAGTTCCATATTGGTCTGTGGGGCAGCACGCCACAAGCTAATATGGCAATTTTCCTTTTCCAGTGTCTCAATACGATTTACTCTGCATCATTCCAAAGTTCTAGGTCATAAGAAAGGGGCAATGCGATGGCTCTGCATTGCGCCATCTCTTAGTTTCCCAATAGTCAAATTCTAGTGACACATTGCGATAGTCCGTGTCGCGCCAGGGGTCCAATTCGAGAAATTTTTACTGAAATTACAAGATGCATCTATGGTTAAAAGGCTTAATTTCCCACCCCTATTTAAGCTCTTTTACACGTGATTCATCCACTTTTCACCCAAAATACACTCTCTTATCTCACAAACCTCTCAAAAACAACCTAGGGCTTTTCATAGAATATTCAAAATCAATAATTTCCTTCATCAATCTTCGTGCATTTACGAACCAAGGTATTTATAGTGTTTATTCATGGACTCATTTCGTTCATGAAGCCCAAGAATCCTTTTTCTAAATTCAAGTTTATGGATTTTCTTATGAATTTCATGATTGGACTGATCTTGTTCATGTGGATAGTAAGAAATTGAATTCTACTCCATGTTGGGTGATAAATTCTATGTGGGTTGAATTATTAAAGATATAGATTCATGCAAACCTATGACTAAACCCTTGAATAATTAAATTAGAATTGAACCATGATGTTTAATTATTGTATAATGATGTTTACATCTGCCATGCCTACAATATGTTTGATTAAATGTCTAGATGAAGGAAAAGTGCCTAACTAGCATGATACCATTAAATCCCCATGTATGTACAAGTTATGCCTATCACATGTTTTGATGAAATGCTTCTATAAATGTATTATGGATTATCATGTTAGTTATATGTTCAAGTAAGTTATGCTTGGTCAGTTTCCTTCTATCGAGTCCTGGGGGTACTCGTACCCAAAATATTAGTTGTGTGCCTAGAGCCATGTCATATTTTCACAATACTCTCAGTTAAGCTATGAATCCTTATACTTTAGACAATCTTATGATTCAGGGAAATCTCCATGATCTCATGAACTCAGTCAGTTATTAGATATCAGTAGTATTCCATTAGTTAACAAAATTCAGTAACTCAGCCTATGTTTAATTCAGTAAATCATGTTCAGAGTCTATTCAGATGTGAGTATGGATTAGCACTAAGTGAACCCAAGGATGGGAACACACACTAGCAAATGAGGGTGTGATTCTTAGAAGTCATCCTTGCATTCTAGAACTATGTAGCCAGCATAGTTGAGACATCAACCCTTTTTAATAAGGGTTGAAGGGGTGGATAATCACTATCAGATAAGGGCCCCACCATTATCTTTTAGGAACACTAAGTCAGATAAGGGTCACCCACAACTTGTCCTTACTAGTGGCGTGGTTTTGACACCCTTCAAATTGTGGTTATAGATTGGATACCAACTTAGCTATAATGGCATATTAGGGGCATATTGGTTCGATAACTATTTCCCATAGTTTTATGTTACAGAATTAGGACTGTTAGACACAGTCAATCAGTGTAAGTAATAGAATTCAAATAGTTCTTCAAATTTTATGACTATCAGATATAGTCAACTTAGATACAGTACGAGACTCAGCTAGTTCCATTAAATTCATGACTATCAGATACAGTCACTCATGTTATAAGTTATATAAGTTTTCAGTATGTCATGTTATCAGTAGTCAGATTTAGTAATCATGTTATTATGGTGTCATTGTCAATTATTATGTCTCATGCATGTATTCTTACGCTCATGATAGTCAGTCTGCTATTGTTATTGTTCATTCATATGAACCTCAAGCATTCAGCCTACTCACGTGCATACCAGTACAGTCAAAGTACTGATGCATTTGCACTATGGTATCTCATACCATAGGTTCAGAGACATAAGCTCCAGAGCATCAGTAGATTCCAGTCTCAGCTGTCAGAGTTAGCAGTGAGTCCTAATCTTTTGAGGAAATGATTATCATTTTTTTATCTCAGTAATTAGTTTATTAGTTAGATTTGGTTGGGGATATGTCCTATCAACTCCTTATTGAGACAGTCACATTTTAGAGGCTTTCTAGACTACAGTATGTTCTGATAATCTATTTCAGTTTTGTTTTAGGTATTACATACCAATTCCAGATGTTACATTTTTATTAGACACTATGTCTCAGTTTTGAACCTTATGGCCTTTCATTTCATGTTTGTGCATTATAAAGTATTTTATGCAGTATGCAAGTACAGATATCAGTCATGGGTTAGCTTGTGGTCATTCAAGGTTATGAGCATTGTTTAGCATTTCGGGTATAAGATTTAGGGAGTTACAAACTTGGTATCAAAGTATAAGGATCAATAGAGTCCTAAGAAGTCTGAAAGCCGCATCTAGTATAGTTTTGTACATGAGTGTGTTGTGCGCCACATTTATGTACAAGAAGATATAGGATGTTTTAGGAATAGTTTCTCCTCTTTCAATATTCATGTCATGCCAGTGAGCATAATCTCAAGTTAATCTCTAATTATAATCTATTTCTTCCTTTCTTCTAAAGAATATGCCTCCTAAAAGAAGAAACGGGAATTAGCCAGCCCCTCAGCCCGAAGAACCTTTGGGCTAACATGTTTCTCATGCAGAGTTCCAAGCTGCATTCACTACTCTTCCTAACACAGTTGTTACTCAGAATGAACAACTAGTTATTGTTCCGGCCAATCTAGTGGCCAATGCAGCTGTAGCCAAGATTTGGGATTTCACCTAAATAAATCCTCCATCCTTTCTCGGGTCTAAGTTAGATGAGGACCCTTAGGAATTCCTAGATCTGGTGTAGAAGGTTACAAATATAATCGGAGTTAATTCTAGTGAGAGTGTTGAGCTATCTGCATATTTGTTGTAGGATGTTCCTCACACTTGGTATAAACAATGGAAGTCAAAAAGGCCAGATGATATAGGGCCTATTGAGTGGGAGGAGTTTGCATCTTCTTTCCTTGATAGATTCTTTCCCCTAGAGCCTAGACAAGCTAAGGTGTTAGAATTCATCAACCTCAGGCAGGGAAATATGATGGTGAAAGTGTATTCTCTTAAGTTTACTCAATTACCCAGATATGCCCCTCATGTGGTTGCATATAGGAGGGCCAAGAGGAGTAAGTTCATTTTTGGGGTGAATTATAGCGTGGTTAATGAGTGCATATCTGCAATGTTAAATAGTGACATGACTTTAGCCAGGCTCATGACTCATGCTTAACAGATAGAGGAGCAGAAGATTAAGCAGAGAGAGAAGCAGAATCAGATATCTAGGACAAGTAGCTTTAGCTTTAGTCAGCCTAAGTCAGAGGGAGGCAAACGCTCTCAGATTCATCCTAAGTCATCAGTTCTAGCTCTTTCATCAGCAAGTGCTCCAGTTCCTAAGTTCATAGAGGGCAACAAATATAAAGCGCCAGGCTCTAAGTCTTAGGGCAGTGTTAGCAGTACTCGAACTGATCCCTTTTGGTAGACTTATGGTAAGAACCACAAGGGCTTGCGCAGAGCTGACAGCGATGTCTGTTTCAGTTGTGGCAAGCCAGGCCATAGAGTTAGAGATTACCCTCAGTCAGGTTATCATAGTCATCTCCGCTCTTCAGCTCAGTCCGATCACCCAAATCAGCAGGGTACCACCTCTAGTGCTACTAGTGGGCAACACCCAAATAGACTCTATGCTCTCCAATCCTTGCAATATCAATAAAATTCTCCTGATGTGGTTATTGGTACGTTATTGATCTTTCATGAGCATGTTTATGCTTTTTTAGATCCAAGTGCATCCTTGTCTTTTGTTACTCCCTATATTGCAGTTGATTTTAGAGTCAGTCCAAAATTCTAGTAGAGCCCTTTTCAGTCTCTACCCCAGTAGGTAAAACTATCATAGCCCAGTAGGTATACAGGAACTGTCTGGTTATGATATTTCAGAAAGTCACTTCAGCAGACTTAGTCGAATTAGAGATAACTGATTTTCATTTCATTATCGGCATGGATTGGCTTCACTCCTGCTATGCCACAGTCGACTACAAAAATAGGATAGTCCAGTTTTAGTTCCTAAATGAACCCATCCTTGAGTAGAAGGGTAGTGTATCCACTATCACGGGTCAGCTTGTTTCCTACCTTTGGGCAAGGAAAATGATATCTAAGGGTTGTGTCTATCATCTTGTTCATGTTAAGGATTGCAGTTCCAAAACTCCCAGTCGTGAATTCTTTCCAGTTGGGAATGAATATTCAGATGTCTTTCTCAAAGATCTTCCAGCAATTCCTCTCGAAAAGGAAATAGACTTTGGCAATGATCTTGTTCTAGATACTAACCCTATCTCTATTCCGCCATATAGAATGGAACCAGCAGAACTTATAAAATTAAAAGAACATTGAAGGATCTCCTAGATAAGGGATTCATCAGTCCCAAAATTTCCCTGTGGGGCACACCAATATTATTCATGCCAAAGAAAGACGATTCTCTAAGAATGCGTATAGACCACCTTCAACTTAATAAGGTTACAATCAAGAAAAAGTATCCTCTTCCCATAATCAATGAATTCTTTGACCAATTTTAGGGTGCCAGTTATTTCTCTAAGATAGACCTCAGATTCGACTATCATCAGCTCTGAGCCAGAGAATATGATAGTCTGAAAATAGCTTTCCACACCTGGTATGGTCACTTTGAATTCCTAGTCATATCATTTGGTCTTACCAATTCCCTAGCAGCTTTCATGGAATTGATAAACCGCGTGTTCAAATGGTACTTGGACATGTTCATCATAGTCTTCATAGATGATATTCTTGTCTATTCCCGTAGTTTTTGAGATCATGCAGACCATCTCAGAAAAGTGCTTCAAACTCTCAAAAATCATTAGTTGTTTGCCAAATTTAGTAAGTGAGAATTTTGATTAAGGTCAGTAGCATTCCTTGGTCATATCATTTCGGGTGATGGAATTAGAGTAGATCCTTAAAAGATTGAAGTGGTAAGAAATTGGCCCAGACCTATCCCTCTATCAGATATCAGGAGTTTCTTGGATTTGACTAGCTATTAATGATGGTTTATTAAGGGAATTTCTTCTATTGTGTCCCCTATGTTCAGATTGACTCAGAAGAAAATCAAGTTTTAGTGGTCAAATTCTTGCGTGAAGAGTTTTCAGGAGTTAAAGACTCGACTCACCTCAGCTCCAGTTTTAGCTCTTCCAGATGGTCCAGATGGGTTTGTAGTGTATTGTGATGCCTCCAGAGTGGGTTTAGGTTGTTTCCTCATGCAGCATGATAAGGTCATAGCCTACGCCTCTAGACAACTTAAACCCCATGAGAAGAATTATCCTACTCATGATCTTGAGTTAGCAGCTGTAGTCTTTGCCTTAAAGATTTGGAGGCATTATCTCTATAGAGTTTATGCATATGTCTTCACAGATCATAAGAGTCCTTAATATGTCTTTTCTTAGAAAGATCTCAATCTTCTTCAGAGAAGGTGGTTAGAGCTCTTGAAAGATTATGACATGAGTGTTCTCTATCATCTGAGCAAGGCCAATGTAGTGGCCAATGCTCTCAGTAAACTATCTATGGGTAGTGTTGCTCATGTGGATGATAGTAAAAAGAAGTTAGCTCAGGAAGTGCATCAACTTTCTAGACAAGGCGTTCACTTAGTCAATTCAGATGAGGGTGATATATGCGCTCAGAGGAGTTCCGAATCAT
This sequence comes from Capsicum annuum, assembly GCF_002878395.1. Taxonomy (NCBI): domain Eukaryota; kingdom Viridiplantae; phylum Streptophyta; class Magnoliopsida; order Solanales; family Solanaceae; genus Capsicum; species Capsicum annuum. The sequence goes on along the minus strand of NC_061122.1, from coordinate 105,897,552 downwards.
CTCTAGTTTCCAAGGTAAAAGAAAAGCAAGATAAAGATCCCATCTTTATCAAGTTGAAAGAGTCAGTTCAAGATCAGAAAGTAGAGGTTTTCTCCCAAGGAAGAGACGGTGTTTTGCGTTGTCAGGGTTGTCTCTGTGTTCCAAATGTTGATGACTTAAGGCAGCAAATTCTTGCAAAAGCAAAAGGTGTGTGCTACTCTATTCATCCAGGGGCCACATAGATGTACCATGACTTGTGAGAAGTCTATTGGTAGAGTGGGATGAAAAGAAATGTTGCAGCGTTTTTGGCTAAGTGCTCTACATGTCTGCAGGTTAAGATAGAGCATCAGAATCCTAGTGGTCCTATGTAGGAGTTCATTATTCCTACTTGGAAGTAGGAAGAAATTAACATGGACTTCGTGATATGTTTGCCTCGAACTCATCATCAGCATGATTTAGTTTGGGTCATTGTAGACAAGATGACCAAATCAACCCATTTCCTTCCAGTTCATACCTCTTTTTCAGCCAAGGATTATGCCAGACTCTACATTAGGGAGTTGGTCAGATTACACGGTATTTTGTTATCTATTATCTCAGACAGGGGTACCCATTTTACCTTTCACTTCTGGAAAGCATTCCAAAATGGTATTGGTAGCCTAGTTTATCTCAGTACAACCTTTCATCCTCAGACATATGGTCAAGCAGAAAGGACTATTCAGACTTCAGAAGAAATAATACGGGAGTTTGTAATTGATTTCAAGGGTAGTTGGGATGACCACTTGCCTTTGATTGAGTTTGCATACAATAACAGCTATCGTTCTAGTATTTGAATAGCTCCATTAGAAGGTCTCTATGGTAGGAGATATAAATCACTAATCGGTTGGTTCAAAGTTAGTGAGGCCTCAATCATAGGCCCTGACTTAGTATTCAATGCATTAGAAAAAGTCCAGTTGATTAGAGAAAGACTCCGGGCTTCTCAGAACTGACAGAAGTCTTATGTAGATGTTTATTGAAAAGATCTCAAGTTCGAGATTGGTGACTATGTCTATCTAAAGATCTCTCTCATGAAGGGAGTGAATCAGTTCGGCAAGAAAAGGAAACTCAGTCCACGATATGCCGGTCCCTTCAAGATTCTCAGTCAATTCGGCAAGGTAGCTTCTTAGCTCGAATTTCCTTCAGATCTAGCCTCAATTCATCCAGTATTCCATGTTGATTTCCTTAAGAAGTTCATAGGTGACCCAGCAGTTATAGTCCCTATTCAGAGTATTGATGTTCAAAATAGTCTCTCTTATGAGGAGATTCCAGTCGAAATCCTAGACTATCAGACTCGTAGACTAAGGAACAAAGAAGCTCCTCTAGTTAAAGTTCTTTGGCAAAACCATTTTGTCGAGGGAGATACTTGGGAAGCAAAAGAAGACATGCGTACCACGTATCATCACCTCTTCTCCGTCAACTCAGATCAAGCTTAAGGTAACAGTTCTTCTTAAGCTTACTTTGTTTCATGTTCAGTGTTCATAACAAACTTGGTATCAAGCACCATTGCATATTCAGTCATGCATTCATGTATCCGTTTAGTTATAAAATTATGCATCAGAAATGCATTCTCATTATGATGAACATAGTTTCTCAGAACACTGAATCATTCATTCATGAATCAATTATGCATGCATCAGGTATGCGTGTCCTGTATGATATATTCAGTTATCAGTCATGTCAGTCATGAGATCATGTTTTAATTATTGATGTTCAGTATGTATGTCATTTTATGATCTTCCCCTCACTCTTAGTTTCATTTGAGGATGAATGTTCTCAAGGGGGAGATATTGTAATACCTCGTACCTTTTTCTAGTTTGAAATTATCTAAAAAAATGTTAGGAGCTTTATTTGAAATATGAATCCACCTTTGTACATGTGGCATTTTTAAGATTTTGACTTTTTGTTGTGTGAAAAATTCAATATGTTTTCCATTGATATAAAATTCACCTAAATCCGATAACATAGTAAGAAATTATGACTATTTCAAGTTCCCATCGTAAAACAACATCATATTAGTCAGTGGCGCACCGCGCCACAAGCTAAAACGAAAATTGTCCTTTTCTAGTGTCTCAACATGATTTCCTATGTGTCGCGCCAAAGTTCCAGGCCACAAAATAAGTGAAAATACGATGGCTCCACGTCACTCTATCCCTCAGTTTCCCAATAGTCAAATTCCAGTGCCAGAGTGCGATAGCACCGCGTCGTGCTAGGGGTCCAATTTGGGAAATGTTTATTGAAATTACAAGACGCGTCCAAGGTTAAAAATGTCTATTTCCCACCCAATTTAATCCCTTTAAAATGTTATTCAACCACTTTTCATCCAAAATACACTTTCTTCCCTCAAAAACCTCTCAAGAACAACCTAGGGCTTCTAATAGAATATTCAAAATCAAGAATTTCCTCCATTAATATTCATGTATTTACGAACCAAGGTATGCATAGTGTTCATTCATGGACTCCTTTCATCCATGAAGCCGAAGAATCCCTTTTCTAAAATCAAGTTTATGGATTTTCTTATGAATTTCATAATTGGGCTGCTCTTGTTCATGTGGATAATGAGAAATTGAATTCTACTCTATGTTGGGTGATAAATTCTATATGGGTTAAATTATTAAAGATATAGATTCATGGAAACCTATGACTAAACCCTTGAATAATGAAATTAGAATTGAACCAGGATGTTTAATTATTGTACAATTATGTTTAAATGTACCATGCCTACAATATGTTTGATTAAAAGCCTAGATAAAGGAAAAGTGCCTAACTAGCATGATACCGTGAAATCTCCATGTATGTACAAGTTATGACTATCACATGTTTTGATGAAATGCTTCTATAAATATATAATGGATTATGATGTAAGTTATACATTCAAGTAAGTTATGCTTGGTCAGTTTTCTTCTATCGAGTCCTGGGGTACTCGTACTCAAAACATTAGCTATGTGCCTAGAGCCATGTTATATGACTTAGACTTCAGACAGTCTTATGACATGGCTATTAATCCTCTCAGTCAAGCTATTAATCCTTAGACTTTAGACAGTCTTATGACTCAGGAAATCTCCATGATCTCATGAACTCAGCCAGTTGTCAGATATCAGTAGTATTCTATCAGTCAACAGAATTCAGTAACTCAGCCCATGTTCAGTCAGTAAATCATGTTCAGAGTCTATTTAGATGGGAGTAGAAATTTGCACCGAGTGAACCCAAGGATAGGAACACACTATCACATGAGGGTGTGATTCTTAAAAGTCATCCTTACGTTCTAGAATTATGTAGCCAGCATAGGTTGAGACATCAACACTGTCCGATAAGGGTTGATGAGGTGGATAAGCACTGTCAGATAAGGTCCCTACCATTCTCTTTTAGGACACTAAATCATATGAGGGTCACCCACAGCTTGTCCTTACCAGTGGCTTGGTATTGACACCCTTCCAATTGAGGTTATAGATTGGACCCCAACTCAGCCATAATGGCATATTAGGGGAATGTCGGTTATATAACTATTTCCCACAGTTTCATGTTACAGAATCAGGACTGTCATACACAGTCAATCAGTCTCAATAATAGAACTCAGATAGTTCTTTAGATTTTAGGACTGTTAGATATAGTACGGGACTCAGCTAGTTTCATTAGATTTAGTACTGTCAGATACAGTCACTCATGTTATTATTTATATCAGTTATCAGTATGTCATGTTGTCAGTATTCAAATTTAGTAATCATGTTATCACGGCATCAGTGTAAGTTATTATGCCTCATGGATGTATTCTCACGCTCATGATAGTCAGTCTGCTATTATTATTGTTCATGCATATGAACCCCATGCATTCAGCCTACCTCAGATGCATACCAGTACATTCAAAGTACTAATGTTTTTTTGCTATGGTGTCTTATACCATAGGTTCAGACATGCGAGCTTCAGAGTATCAGTAGATTCTAGTCTCAGCTGTCAGAGTTAGCAGTGAGTCCTCATTTTTTGAGGACATAATCATCATTTTATTATCTCAGTAATTAGATTATTAGTTGGAGTTAGTTGGGGATACGTCCCATCAACTCCTTATTCAGAAAGTCACATTTTAGAGGCTTTCAAGACTACAATATGCTCAGATAATCTATTTCAATTTTGTTTTGGGTATTTTATACCCCTTCCAAATGTTATATTTTTATCAGATACTATGTCTCAGTTTTGAACCTTATGGCCTTTCAGTTCATGTTTCTACATTATAAAGTATTTTATGCAGTATACTGGTATAGATATCAGTCATGGGTTAGCTTGTGGTCCTTCGGGGTTATGAGCACCATGTAGCATTCTGGGTATCAGATTTGGGGCATTACAATAGTACATAACAAACCCATATGAACTATCTAGTAATGTTAGAACTAGGGTTGTAGTGAGTCTCATCTATAAACTATCTGGTAATGTTAGAGCTAAGGTTGTAGTGAGTCGAGTCTTCAACTCCTAAAAATTCTTCTCATAAAAATCTGACAACTGAAACTTGACTTTCTTCTCAGTCAATCTAGACATGGGGGATGCAATAAACAAAAACCTTTTAACAAACCGATGATAATAACTAGCTAAACCTAAGAAACTCTTAATATCTATTGGGGAAATGGGTCTAGGCTAGTTTCTCACCGTCTTGGTCTTTTTTGTATCAACACTAATACCATCACCAAAAATATTATGACCAAGGAATGCTACTGACCTTATGTAAAAATTGCACCTACTGAATTTGGCCAACAGTTGATGGGCTCTAAGAGTCTGAACTATGATTCTAAGGTGATCTGCGTGATCATTCTCGCTTTGGAAACAAACAAGAATGTCATCAATGAAGACTATAATGAACATGTCCAAGAACAGCTTGAACACGCGGCTTATTAAGTCCGTGAAGGTTGTTGGGGCATTTGTGAGACCAAAGGACATGAATAGAAATTCAAAGTGACAATACTAATTTTGAAAAACTATTTTCAAAATGTCACATTCTCTGACTTTGAGCTAATGATAGCCTGATCTGAGGTCTATATTAGAAAATTCATGAAGTTGGTTAAACATGTCTTCAATTCTGGAAAGTGGGTATTTATTTTTGACTATGACTTTTTTGAACTGACGGTAGTCTATATACATCTTGAGTGAACCATCTTTCTTACACACAAATAAGATAGGTACTCCCCATGGGAAAAAATTGGGTCTGATGAATCCCTTGTCTAAAAGGTCCTTTAACAATTCTTTTAACTCTCTGAGTTCAGCTGGATCCATTTGGTCTGGTGGAATAGGTATGGGATGAGTATCTTGAAGAAGGTCTATTCCGAAGTCAATTAACCTTACGGGAGAAACTCTAGGAAGATCTTCAAGGAACACATCTAAGAATTCATTTACTACTGGAAATGAGTGAAGACTAGAAGTCTATGAACTAGAGTCTGTGACTCGGACAAGATGATAGATGCATCCCTTGGATATATTTTTTCTCGCTCTATGTATGAAATCAACTGACCCTTAAGTATTGTAGCATTACCCCTCCATTCAAGGACTTGTTAATTTGGAAACTAGAAATGAAAAATTCTGTTTTTACAATCAACTGTGGCATATCATAAATGGATCTAATCCATCCTGAGAATGTTGTCGAAATCCATCATCTCTAACTCTACTAAGTCTGCTGAAGTGACTTTCTGAGATGTCAAAATCGAATAGTTTATGTATACCCATCGGGCTATGATAGTCTGATCCACTAGCATAGAGACTGAGAAGGTTTCTGTTAAGACCACTAGATTGACGTCTATAATGTACCAGTGACCACGTCAGGAGAAATTTCTTGATCTTGTCGGCACTGAAGTGTATAGAGCCTGTTTGAGCGTTAACCACTGGTGGCACTGGAAATGGTAACCTACTGATTCGTACGAATGGGGTAAGCAGAAGGATGACTGTACTGACCCTGAGAACCTAACTGAGGACAATATCTGATTCTGTTACCTGGCTTGCCACACCCGAAACATACATCACTGCTAGCTCTGTAGATACCCTGATGGTTTTTGCTACATTTATGACAAAGAGAATTTGTTCAAGCACTGCAGATAGTGCCCAAGCGCACACGCAAGTGTATGTGGTCTATCAAGTAGTAAAGTGGCCTAATTAAAGCCAAGTATCGATCCCCCAGAGACATGATTTATCAATGATTTAGTTTTCGTTCACAATTTATTTTAGTTCAGTGCAAAAATAACAAAAGAAAGAGTTTGTAATTTTTGTAAATGAAAAAATGAAGTAAACAATTTGTAAAATAAAATACTTGAGACTATCAATGGACAAAATCCCAGGGTTAAAGCACTTCGAACAATCATACAATGTTATTGAATTTCATTCGTTAACTTGCTTATCTTGGTTGTTGATTCGTAGGGTTAACTGCATGATCATGTTTCTCAACCTCCAATTTTTTAGCTAATATGGACATTACAACTACATCATTGAGCGGGGATGTAATAGTCCAATTAAGTTAATTAAAGTTATCATCCTATGTTTGAATCAGGTAAGGCATCTAAGTACATCCTTGTCCTAGACGCTAAATTCAATTCTTAATTTTATAAAATAATAAAAACTCAAACTTTGTTTATTCCCATGTTCTATCTCCCTATTCACTCTCCCGAGATCAAATGGTCAACAATATATGTATTCTATGGATCGTGAATCATTAAAATAATTAATATAAGAATAAACAAACAACCAAATGTGATAAGCAAACTTAATCGAAATTAATTTAAAATAATAGTAATCATGTTCTTGGCTTTAACCACGAAAAGAAGATTTTTAGCCACTAATATTCATAATCACGATTCAAATAATTAAATACATGATATGAAAAATTAATGACTAAATAAAAAATTAAAACCTAATAAACCGTGTAGCAACCTCCTTATTTTTTCTCCAAAAAACCGTGTTCACCGTCCAATGTTGTCTAGCGAATTGAATTTATAATTGTTCAAGATGTCTATGGTTGTGACCAGCTGTGTATATATATAGTATTAAATAATATCCCTACTTTTAGTGGGATTTAAAGAGCTGCATGTACTTCAAAATATGTTGCCTCCAATTCCGTGCAATTTGAATTGAATTAGGACAATATCAACTTGTTGTCGGCGCTAATTGACTTTGCAATTTTTTTTACACTTCGACACGATGCGTCGACTTTGCCTCGGTGAACTAGAATTAGAGTTGAAAAAATCTTCTAAGTGTAAACTGTGTGACCATCACGCGACGCGTTAATTCATTGAAATTTGCATTCAAAATTTTGGTTAAGTATTGATCGTCGTATTCTTTGTTCATACCTTTTGTAGTGTATTTTTAATGAATTTTTGGCTTATTTATCAACAATGTATCACCATATTCACCTCACAAAGCCTCATATCATATCATATACCACAAATTAAAGATCAAAACAACACAATATTCTTAACGACAAATTAAAACAAGAGCTAAGATAAGTCAAATTTCAATGATCTTGCACTTATTATTCGGACTCTTGACTTAATCAAAATAAATTTTGCGCATTACAAACAAGTTATTTCACTCATAATTACACCATTAAAATATTTGAATAAAATTAAACACATTAGAATCCAACGGAACTAACAAGACACACACCTAGCTCAAGCTAGTAAAACTAGTTTTCCAGGTTGAACTCTAGTTGACTCAATTAAATACAAACTTGTTTGAAAAATACTTTGGACATTGTAATCACATACTTGGATAATTAAATAATTATTTATACAATATGAACATGTTAAGCACTCCAATTGCTCTCAAAACAAGGTGAAATAAGCTAGAGTAATGATACAAAATTGTATAAAACCACCTCACATTATCACCCCACACTTAAATCCTTGTTCATCCTTTAGCAACTCCTTACGTCTAAGCATAAAAATCTGAGGTGACGCTACACTTCTACTAAAATAAAGACACTCAAGCTAGTGCTACAATGACTACACGGAATGCAAGTTTCTACACAAAGCATGTTATTTAAACTATTGATAGCTCATGACCACTACTCCAAAACATCCTAATCTCAAGAATTGACTCACCTAAGTGAAAAACTCATGCTTATCATTCAATCTAGAGACATCATACAAATCACCCACATTCATCAAATATGTGCCCTCACGACAATAGAGTTACCCATAATCACTAACAATAATGCACTTTATAACATAATGGGTACAAGAATCAAAATACGCTCACTCTCACAAAGAATTCACAAGTTACACACATTGAAACATTGGCTTGCCCTTAGTGTAGTGATCAACTAATAGTCGAATGTAATGCTTAGGATCAAGTAGGTCTTTCTCGGGTTGTAATGTAGGCTAAGGGACGGGTAGGAAATCTTGAGGAATAGTGACTAACCTCTCTAAGTACTTTAATACGCTACATTAAACATTTAAAATCAATCTTCAACAACCAAATTACACTTATTCATTCATCCATACCTTTTGTTTTTGCCGCATCTCTTTTAATCATTTTCACAAACACTTAGTGGACACATAGTTTACTATCACAAGAATCAATTTTTTTCTCTTTTCACAATCATGGAAATACTTTTAGCATGAATTATATCATAACCCTCCACCACACATCAATTATACACCAATAACTATTACCTTTGAGCATCAATTTCATATTTTTCTTCTTCAATTTCTCAAACTCCTTACTAATTCAATTTTTTTTAACTAAAGCATTCAGGAGCTTTTTGGAACAAATTAAGGTCCATCAAATAAGGGGATTAGACTATATATAAGGCTATCAAAGAAAAAACTAAAGGCTCAATGGGGGTTAACTAGGATAATGCACAATGATAGGACACATAAAATGTATAAAAAGGCTATCAAAATATACCTATATTATCTCCTAAACCAGTATTCTTTATTTTTCTTCACACACAGGCCAGAAAAGTTCTTGACATCACATGCAACAAGAAATATACAAAAATCTCACACAGACATGGCACGTGCTTAACTCAATAGAATCATCATAGACTCCCAACCAACAATAGCATAAATTCAAATTTTAAGCGAACAACAATAGTTATACACATGAACCTAGGAGTCTTAAAAATAACAATTCACGCAATTCAACATGCTTTTACAAATAAATTCACTTGCATCATGTAATAAAAAATAGCACCAACAAGAATATCTCATTTATTCTTAACCTAATATTTTTAAATTGAGCCAAATTTTTAAGAATTTTCCTACCTCACACTTAAAAATCTACTTTGTCCCCAACGTGAATTTAAAAGTAAAAAGATAGCAATACTCCGTGAGGCCTCTAGGCCTAGCTAGTAGCATCTTTACATATAAATGGGCTCTATGGGACCCCACACTCATTCTTTGCCATACTTCAAGCGCAAGTTTATGGTACTCAGACTTCCCATTAACCTATGGCTCAACCAAAAATAAAAATTACATAAAATAAAAACTAAAAAGCTAAAAATAAAACATACCTAATTAAATAGGGTTGCCTCCCAAGCAGCGCCTGATTTAGTGTCGTGGCACTGCCTAACTTGACTCAACTATACTTCTTCATCTTTTTCCTTACACTTGGAGGCCATCTTCTTATCCTTTTTACCCTTTTTAGTGTTAATTATTAAGAGCGGCGGATTTCTCAACTTTATCCTTCTCAGGCTCATCAACTTCCATCATGTTAGGCCAAGGAGATAGAATCTTAAGCTTCTCAATCATGTAGTTTGAAGAGGTCTTTTATGGACTAGCCACCCCAAACTTGTCCCCCTCAATAACATTGATCATATACAAATATTTAACTTAGGGTTTTACAATGGGTGGTTTGTAAACATCAAATACCACCTCTTCCTCATCTACTCTCATCTTGAGCATGCCTTCTCAAACATCAATCAAGGCCCCTCCGATTTCTAAAAATGGACGCCCCAATGTGATTGGTACTTGTTCATCTACCTTAAAATCAAGAATAATAAGTCAGCAGGTATAATGAATTTACCATCCTTTATGAGGACATCCTCAATTATTCCATCCAGATATGTAAATCTCCCATCTGCCAATTGCAATACCATGATAGTAGGTCATGGTTCTCCCAAGCCTAATATTTTAATCAGTGATAGGGGCATCAAATTTATGTTTTCCGCCAGGTCACTAAGCGCATGGACCTCTTTACTCCCAATTTGAATGGGAATAGCAAACTTCCCCTAGTCTTTCAATTTTTTGTGGATGTTTTGTATTATCACAGGACTACACTCTTCAGTGAGTTTTATTGCTCCCACATCTTGCAATTTAACCTTTTTCGTCACCACATTCCTTAAGTACTTTGCATACTTAGTCATACTCTCAAAAATATCTAGCAAAGGTAAGTTAATATGAAGCTCTTTAAATGTATCAATGAACTTTTTAAATAGGGCATCCTCTTTTACTTTTCTTTTTCTTTGAGGGAAGGGTAATGGCAGTGTCTTCTTCACATCTAGTTCAGCAAATTTTGGTCTCAAGTACTCAGACTTCTTTTAATTTTCAATAACTTTTTTGGGAACCTGTTTGGTTACCATAGCATCATCAACCTCCTTTAAGCTCCTTTATTGCCTTGGGATGATCTCCTTTAAGCTCTTTACCAATTCCCAAGGTAATTGTATAACCTGATTTGGAGTTTCTGTATCAGCTGGCAAACCACCCTGTGGCCTAGTATTCAATGCTTTTTGATTTTTCCCATCCTGTAGCTCTAAAATTCTAGTAGCCGCTTGTAAATTCTTAGGTCTACAGCAAACTGCGTCTGATTAGCTAGGATCTACTTCAACATCTCCTCCGTATTGCTAATTGACTAAATTGGTTGGGCTTATGGCCGTGGGGCATTCCATGGTTGATTTGTTAGATGAGTCTTCCACTTCATATTGTCGGCATTCCTATAATTTGGCCATTGAACATTGCCTACATAAATAAAAGATTCAATATTTGAAGCACATATAACCGTTGAATGGCCAGTATTTTCGCATACCTCACACCAACCTATGGCTTGTTAGATGGCATTGACTGTGGCTATAGGTTGTGCCACTCCCAACTTCATGATGTTAAATGATGTGTTGATCAAATTCTGTAGTACAAAAACCTATGTTGCTAAGGCTGTGAATTGGTCAACCTCCAATACACCCTCAATTCTTTTTGTGGCACTTCTAGAATCTAAATGCCAATTTGGATTTCCTTGTGCTATGCGGTTCGGCAATATGTACAAATCATAATAAGTTAGCTCTAACTCTTGACTACCTATGGCTGAATCTAGAAAAATCATCAAATTGTGATCAAAAGCTTCTACAAATATGTGAGCAAGTAACTCATTCACCTTTTGGTGATGTGGACACTCCCGAAGATGAGCCTTGAAGTGTTCCAAAGCATGATAAAGGTTTTCATCAGGCTTCTGTTTGAAGCTCACTATAAAGTCTCGCAGTCTTATCTGATGGAAAGAATCTAATGAGGTATTTTCTGGCTAAGTCATCCCATGATGAGATTGAATTTTCTAGCTCCGTATTCAATAACCTTTTTTCTTCCCGCAAAAGTGAATGGGGAAATAGTGTCAGCCTCACATAATCTAGAATCATCCCGATCGGAGTGAATTTATCTGCAAGCTCAATCAATGTCTGCAAGTGGACTTGTGGATCCTCATGTGAAAGCCCAGAAAACTGTCCACTGCTAATGAGAAGTTGCACCATATTTTGTTTTAACTCAAAATTCCCCCTAGCTTCTATCTTTGAATTGGGGAAGTCAAGTTCGTTAGAAATGGTACTGCCACTTCCTTAACCTCCCTACTTACTGCTTGTTGTTCTTCCATAGGAATAACATTATCTTGGTCTTCTTGGAATTGAGGAATTCTATGGAGAAGGATTGCTTCTCTCATGCTTTGATGGTAAAGTTACTCAAGTTCGGAGCTTTGCTCAACCAAGTCATGATCCCTTGCCAGTTTTCTACTATGAAAACCTGTTTCCTACAATACAAAAACAAGACCAAGCATAAAAACACCAAATAAATCTAAAATTAAAAGTTTAATAAACAATTGCCAACTAACAAGTCCCTAGCAACAGCACCAAAAACTTATTAGCGCCCAAGCGCACACGCAAGTGTACGTTGTCTACCAAGTAGTAAAGTGGACTAATTAAATCCAAGTATCGATCCCACAGATAATTGATTTAACAATGATTTAATTTAGTTCACAGTCTAGATTAATGTAGTGCAAAACTAACCAAAGAAAGAGTCTATAATTTTTTTTAAAAAAAAAAAAAAGTAAATAATGCGTAAAGTAAAATACTTGAGACAACCAATAAATAAAAGTCCAGGGTTAAAGCACTTCGAATAACCATACTATGTTATTGAATTTCATTCGTTAATTTGCTTATCTTGGTTGTTGATTCATAGGGTTAGTTGCGTGATCATGGTTTCCCAACCTCTAATCTTTTACCAAATATGGACATTTCAACTACATCATTGAGTGGGGATGTAATAATTCAATTAAGTTAATTAAAGCTATGATCCTATGTTTGAATCAAGTAAAGCATCTAAGTAAATCTCTGTCTTAGACGCTAAGTTCAATTTTTTATTTTATAAAAGAATAAAAACCTAAACTTTATTTATTCCCATATTTTATCTCCCTATTTTCTCTTCCAAGATCGAAAGGTCAACAATATATGTATTCTAAGTGTCGCGAATCCTTAAAATAATTAAGAAAAGAATAAACAAACAACCAAATATGATAAGCAAACTTAATCGAAATTAATCCAGAAAAATAGTAATCAGGTTCTCAGCTTTAACCCCGAAAAGAGGGTTTTTAGCCACTAATATTTATAATCATGATCCAAATAATTTAATACATGATATGAAATATTAAAACTAAATGAAATAATTAAAACCTAATAAACCATGTAACAGCCTCCATATTCTTTATCCAAAAAACCGTGTTCACCGTCCGATGTTGTCCAGCGAATTGAATTTATAATTGTTCAAGATGTCTATGGTTATGGCCAGCTGTGTATATATATAGTATTAAATAATATCCCTACTTGTAGTGGGATCTAAAGAGCTGCATGTACTTCAAAATATGTTGCCTCCAATTGCGTGCAATTTGAATTGAATTAGGACAATATCAACTTGTTATCGGCGCTGATTGACTTTGCAATTTTTTTTACACTACGACATGGTTCTTCGACTTCGCCTCAGTGAACTAGCATTAGCATTGAAAAATTCTTCTAAGTGTAAAATGTGTTATCATCGACGCGATGCATCGACATTGTGTCGACTCACTTGAATTTGAATCCAAAATTTTAGTTAAATGTTGAATGTCCTATCCTTTGCCCATGTCTATTAAGCGTATTTCCAACAGAACCAACTAGACACACACTTAGCTCAAGCTAGTAAAACTAGCTTTCTGGTTGAACTCTAAATGACTCAATTAAATACAAACTTGTTTAAAAAATACTTTGGACATCGTAATCACCTACTTTTACACTTAAATACTTATTTATATCAATATGAACAGGTTAAGCACTCAAATTACTCTAAAAACAAGGCGAAATAAGCTAGAATAATGATAAAAAAAAAAGTATATTAAACTAGCTCAGATCAATTGCTGACACTACCCTGAGATTTAGAGCCTAGTGCCCTATCTTTGTTACTATTTCTAAACTTAGGTACTGGAGCACTGGCTGAGGATGGAGCTGGGATTGAAGATTTTGGATAAAATTAGGAACGGTTACCTCCCTCTAACTTAGACTAAGTGAAATTGAAGCTACCTATTCTAGTTCTCTTGTTCTCCCTCTTTCTCTCCTTATTCTTAGCCTTTTCTATCTACTGAGCTTGGACTATGAACCTTGATATGTCCATCCCTTTAATCAATATCTGTAATACCTCGTATTTTCCTAGAATAATCTAAGTCCCACTGCATGCGTATTCATAAATAAAAATTTCAAAACACTCTTCATTTTTTAGTTAAGACCTACCATTGCATAGGAAATTTAATTAGATTTTCAACGATATAAAATTCACCCAAATTCGATAACCAGGTAAGAAGTTTTGGCAATTTTAAGTTTCAATTGTTAGACCCCTTCATTTTAATCCTTAGAGCATCACGGAGCTAGTCTAAGTGACGATTGGAAATTTCCAATGGAGGTGCGTGATCTTGGCATAATACACCGAAGGCTAAATTGGCATTTGGCAGTTTCCAGTATCTCTCTGCGATTACACTACGTCACGATGAACTTCCAGGTTCGAATCAGTGCAGGACCGTGATTTTCCCCAATTTGCAGTACAGACTAGTATCCCAGTTGTCCAACTCCAGTGGCTTGGCATGATACTGGCACGTCGCACCAAGGCCAAAAATTGGGATCTTTAATTTTCAGCTTTCGTCTTTTAATTTGTTCAGGGGTATTTGGGCCTTTTTCCATGGCCCTAATTAACCTAAAACATGAAATTTAACCCTTAAATACCTTAAGTAGTCATCATTATTTTAGTTCCTCTCACAATAAAAAATCCTCTTTTAAATAAAAAGAAACCCTATCTTTCAAATTCAAGGCCAATCCTCAAGAACTCACCCAAAACTTCAAGAAATTCATTATCCCAGTTATGTTAGATGTTCATCCATGGATTTATTTCATCCATAGAGTCCAAGTAACCTACTTAATTTACAAGTTTTGATCTATTTAAGTTATTTGATTTTAAATTGTGATTTCATCCATGAATCTTCATGCACTGATGATTTTCTACTATGTTACCATGAAAGTATTGTTATTGTTCAACCCTCCATGCTTTTACATCATTATTTATTGAATTAAACCATGATTTAGATATGTTATGTTGAATTTATGCTATCTCTATAAGTCCTATGACATTCCCATAATTATTTTAAACCCTAAACTACACGTGTTTGATAAAATACCTACAAGAGTGATTGATTTAAATAAAAGCCTTCATGTTTTGTCCTATAAGGTTTAGTGTCATTTCATTATTATTGTTTTGAGTCCTGGGGGTATTGAATACCCGAAATCCATTGTTGTTTACTTAGTCTAGTATCATTACATTACAGAATAGTCTTTAGAACATGCTATGAACATTATCAAAACAGTCAGGTACAAGTCAGATGAACTTAGAACAGTCCAGTATTTTAGTGTCTTTCAGTTGGGAGTAGGATTTAGCATCGAGCGAGTGTAGGGATGACGGTTTCCCAGATGGGAAGAGTCATTAGTAGCAGTCCCTATATTCAAGAACTACATAGCCAGCGTAGAGTATGAGAAGACACCCATCAGATTAGACTTGACTATCTCGCAAGGGTCACCCGTTAGTTTAGGCTTGACACCCTTAGTCCTTTGGTCATTATAATAGTTGGGTTGATTCACAAAACCATCGTTAGTACTCGTGGCATGGTATTAAAAACCTTCTAACTGGGGTTATATTTTGGACCCCAATTAGCTTAAATTAGGGAATGTCGGTTAAATGATACCTCCCATAGTCTCAGATAAGTTTCAGTTATAGTTTAGTTCAGTTATGCAGTCTTAGAGTTGCTTGACCAAAGTATACATATATCAGTATTTTTCAGTATTTTAGTTTACAGATCTTACTAATCCCAGGTTATATGTTTGGTCATGCATCCCTAGTGTCTATAGATTTTTAGGTATCTTCAGTATTTACAGACTGTCATGCAAACTCGGTATTTACAAATCCTCCATATTTTAAGCATCTACATATTCCATGTTCTCTACTCAGTACTCTATGTTTTTCATGCATATTTAGTTAATTATTAGTTCTGTTCATGAAATCATGCATATCAGCCTAATGCATTTAGCATACCAGTACATTTAAAGTATTGATCTCATTCCTTTCTTTTGCGCTATGATGTATTATATCATAGGTGTTGATGCTAAATTCCTGAACCACGCTTAGACTTCACTTCTCAGGCTATCAGTAGTACAGTAGCAGTGTTGAGTCCTCATCATTCGAGGATATATTATTTTACTTCATATCTCTATTTTTGTAGTTAGCAGAGTTAGTTGGGGCCTATCCCATCAACTCATATTCAGTCAATAAGTTTTAGAGGCTTTCCAGACATTAGAGTTAGTTATTCAGTATTCATATATTACAGTTAGTTATCTAGTTTATTATTATTTTATTAGATTAAGTTAGTTATTTCTACAGACTTATATTTCATTTTTAAACTCGTTATTAAAACCTGATGGCATGTTATTATTCTTCTGTATTTATGATCATGTTATCCAGTGTTCACGACAGGTACTAGCTCATGAGTTAGATTGTGGTCCCTCGGGACTGTAAGCACCATGTGATGACTAAGGGATAGTCCCGGGTTATTACAACATCGTAATTCTGCACTCCTTAACTACACTCTCTGACACCTCAGAAATGAACTTTCTCATTCTGGACCTATTATCTGCTACCACAAGGGGAGCATACCTGGATAATAGAGTAAACTTGAGGGACTACTCTTTTACACTCATGCTGCATTACCTGAGATTAATGAACTCTAACACCTTGGCTTATCTAAGCTCTAAGGGAACGAATCTATCTAGAAAAGCAGTAGCAAACTCTTTACACTCTATGGGCTCTGCATTAGTGCCCCAGTTTACCTTAACTACTTAAACCACATATGGGCTACATATTGTAGCTAATAGGCAGCTAACTACGCACTCTCACTGGAAGTCACTCCCATGAAATCTATGACTTTCTGAACTTGATCGAGGAACTTCTGCGGATCTTGTTCAGACTTAGATCCTAAAAATAAGGGAGGATTCATTTGGGTATAGTCCTAAATCCTGACTACAGCAGTATTGGCCACTAGGTTGGCCTGAACAACAGTTGGCCATTCATTCTCAGCTACTACCAAATTGGGTAAAATGGTGATCGCAGCTCTGAATTCTGCATGGGAGACATGCTCGTCCAAGAGATCTACCTGAAGGGGCTGAGGTGCTGACTGGTTTTCATTCCTTCTTCCATTTGCTTTTTATGAGGCATATTCTGTAAATGGAAGGAAGATATAAAATAGAAAGAGACTTTAACTTGAGCTCATGTTTTCTCACACGACATGAATACTAAAAAAAGAGAAACTTTTCCTAAAAACGCCTATAGCCTCCTGTCTATAAGTGTGGTGCACTACAGGCCCATGCATAAGACTCTACTTGATGCAACTTTCAGACTTCCTATGACTCTGTTGAACCTTAGGCTCTGATACCAAGTTTGTAATGCCCAAAGTCTACACCCTAGATGCCACATGGTGGCTACGAACCTGAAGGTCCAAAAGTTATTCCATGACAGATACCTGCTATGAGCACTGAATAATAATACTGAAATAATGTAGAAATTAGGCTGAAATGCCATAAGGTTCATAATTGGAATACTAATAAATATAACATCTGATAATAATATCTGATATCTGAATATTGTCTAAACTAGTCTAGTCTAAAAATCCTCTAACTGAACTTTCTAAAAGTGGAGTTGATGGGACAAGCCCCCAACTAACTTAGACAACTGAAATACTTAAATAAAAGTATGTCCTTGATAGATGAGGACTCAATACTAAATCTACTGCTGCTATGTGAACCTGGCTATGCGCAGTTAGGAACCTAAGCATCCGAACCTATGATATGAGACATCATAGAGCAAAGAGAAAGTATGGGCCAGTATGTGGAATGTACTGGTATGCTAGATGTGGTAAGGCTGAATGCAAGGGTTCATATGCATGAATAGTAACTGACTAAATGATATTGAGTAATTGACTAAGAATGTATGGATAACTAAATCTACTTTAAAATACTGAGTATGCAATACTGTGGATATATATGAATATTATATCTGAGCTTTCACTAAAGCTGAGTACTAATTTCTGATACTAAGTAACTGATATCTGTAGTCACTAATAACTGAGTGATTGATATTGGGTGACTATTTTTGATAGTTCTAATTTTGTAGAACTAAATTGAGTTCTGTACTAAGACTGAAACTAAAATTATGGGAGGTAATCATCTAACCGACATAAACCAAATAGGATAACTGGGGTCCAACTTGTAACACTAGTTGGAAGGGTGTCAATATCGTGCCATGGATAGGGACAAACTGAAGAGTTACAATCATTGGGCAGGCACTCTAATGAGAATAGTGGTACCCTCAACTGGCAGGTTAAAACCCCTCATTAACCCTCAAATAGTAGTTGATGTCTCAACCTACGCTGTCTACGTAGTTTTGGATCCTAAGGACTGCTTCTAAGGGTCACACCCTCTACTGGTAGGTGAGCCCCCATCCTTGGGTTTACTCAGTGTTGTATCTTACTCCCAACTAAAGACACTGATTCTTATACTGAGCTGAACTAGACTAACACTGAGTTTTACTGAGTTCTGTAACTGATTAAGTACTATTGTTCGTAACATTACTAAGACTATTCTATAACTAATGTAGCTCTAGGTAGCTAGTTATAATTTTTGGGTATTAGATACCCCCAGGACTCGATAGCGTTGGAAGTAAAGCATTTCATAATCTTAAAAGCATAATAATACATGCTTGCTAACAATTTATTCATTTAGACATTTTGTCAAACACTTGATACACATGAGCTTGTACATGAATGGTATCACATAATAACATGTTATGCTTTCACTAGTCAATTCACATAACTATTTTATCAAACATTTAGGGAGAATGATTATTTCACATAATATTAGTCAACACCTGCACATCATCGATACAATGCTTACTTGTAAATTTAACGGTTTATCAAGATACTCACATATTCATCACGCATGCTATTTAATTTCTTGAAACTTGCAATTAAATCATAGATTAAAATCCAAAATAATATCATGAATATAAATATAATCAATTTCAAGCTTTGAATTCATAAATCTGAAAACATGTATGTTTAAAAAGGTTCTTGGACTCCATGGCTGAAAGGAACCCATGAATGAACACCTAACATACCTGAGAAGATTAATTCTTGAAGGTTCTTTGAGGATTTCTTGAGAATTGTTCTTGATTCTTGAAGCTAGGGTTTTGTTAATTTAAGAGAGAATGACTTATACTTCAGAGAAAGTGAGTAAATAATGACATATTAGGTTATTGAGGGGTTAAATCACATGTTTGTGACTGATTAGGGTCGTGGAAAAAGACCCAATTACCATTAGAAAGTAACAAAAATTCATCGCTGAAAATTTCCAATTTTGGGCTTCACCGTGACGTGATGGCTTCATGATGAGCCATTGGAATTGAGTAGGAACTGTGTAGAAAGGAAAGACTGGGAAATTGGCTCATTGCGTAGCGTGCTACCATTGCGGAGACTTACTAGAATTAGTCAATTATGAAATTGGGCCTTGGCGTGATGCACCGTTATCGCGGAGCTTCACTGGAAAATGCCAATTAGGAATTGGAACTATTTCGCGATACGGGCTTATCGTGTTTGCTCACTGGAAACTTACAATTGCCATTTGGCTGGTCTTAACGATGCTGTGTTGCACCAGGTGGCACACTATTTTTACAAAATATGCTATAATTTCTCACCCGGTTATCGGATTTAGGCAAATTTTATATTTTTGTAAAGCTGACTGATTTTCCTACGGAATGGTAAGCTTTAAACTAAAAAATTCTGAATATTTTACAATTTTATATAGGAATACTTGTATACTGAGAGTTAAACTTAGCTATTACACTTTCCCGTGGATTTTAAGCCATTTTAATATCAAAATATCATCATATTCATCTCTCAAAGACTCCTACGTAATCACACCACACGAATTAGCCATTCAAACAACACTACATCCATAATGATGAATCCAAACAAGAGCTAAGCATAGGCTTGTTCATGTTAATCTTCCACTTATTGTTCTAGTTGTACACTTAATAAAATTGAACTTTTATTACTACCAACGAGTTATTCCACTCATAATTACATATTAAAACCATAAGGAACTCATTAAACATAATAGAATTCAATTAGACCAACTAGACAAGCTAGCTCAAGCTAGTAACACTTGTTTTTCGGGTTGAACTTCTAAAAAGATTTTTTAAGTACAAACTTTTTTGGACTTCACTTTAAACATTGTAAACACATGATTTAAATCTTTGATACATATTCATAGCATTATCAACCCGTATATCACACTAATCATACTAAAAATAAGACTAAAAAGACTAGAATAGTGACGCTAAAATGTATATATACACCCAACATCACCACCCCACAATTAAAGCGTTATTCTTACATGAAAAACTCTTTAACTATAAATATCATGATATGGAGACTTTACACTCTTACTACATGAAAGACACTAAAGCTAGCACTATAATGACTACACGAAATGCAAGTTTCTATACTAAGCATGTTACAAACACAATTAAAAGCTTATGAACACAACTCCAAAACATCCTAGCCTCAAGAATAGACTTACATAAGTGGCAAACTCATCCTTATCATTCAATAAAGGACGTCTTTCAAAACACCCACATTCATCAAATATGTGCCCCTTACAATAAGAGAGTTACCCATAATCACTCACAATTAAGCAACTTATAACCTGATAGGTACAAGAATGAAATTAAACTCACACTTACAAAGAATTCACAAGTTACACACAATGAACCATAGGTTTTCCCTTCGTGTGATGCTCCACTAATATAAGAATGTCATGTATAGGATCAAGTAGGACTTTTACGGATTGTAATATAGGCTAAAGGATGGGTACGAATGATTTGGGAATAGTGAATAACCTCTCTAAGAGTTTTAATACACTACATTATATTTTTTTTAACCACTCTCGAACAACCAAATTATACTTTTGCCATCCACCCATCATATTTATTTCGCCCTATCTCTTTTAAGCATTTTCACAAATAATTAGTGGATGTATTATTTTTTTACCAGAAGAATCAATTTTTATTTTTTTTCAAAACCATGACAATGTTTTAGCATAAATTATATCACATCCATCCACCAAACATCAATTATAAACACCGATAACTATTACATTAGGGCATCAATTTCACCTTTTTCTTCATTAAATTTTCAAACTCCTTACTCAATCAATTTTTTTCATTAAAGCACTTAGGTTCTTTTGGATCAAATTAAAGTCCATAAAAAAGGGGATTAGGCGACTTATGCGGCTATCAAAGAAAAGGCTAAAGTCTCAATGGGGGTTAACTAGGATAATGCACAAAGGGTAGGACAGATAGAAGGTATAAAACAAGGCTATAAAATAAATGCCTAAATCATCTCTTAAATCCAAAATTTTTATTTTTCTTTATACACACACCGAGCAAGTTCTAGACATCATATGCAATAAGGAATATACAAAAAATCTCACACGCACATGGCATATGCTTAACTCAATAGGATCATCATAGACTCCCAACCAAACAATAACATGAATTCAAATTTAAGCCAAAAAGTATAAGAGTCAAAAACTTAAGCATATGTGTCTCAAAAGTACTTGCACCATGCAATGAAAAATAGTACCAACAAAAATATCTCGCACAAAACTTTTTTAAATTGAGCCAAAATTTAGGAATTTCCCCACCCCTTACTTAAGAGTCTACTTTGTCCCCAAAGTGTCCTTAAAAGTAAGTGATAGAAATACTCCCTAAGGTGTCTAGGCCTAGCTAGTAGCATCTTTACATAGAAATAAGATCAATGGGACCCCACACTTTTTTTTTGTCATGCTCCATAGCTAAAGTTTATGGTACTCAGACTATCCATTAACCTGCGACTCAATCAAAAACAAAAACAACATGAAATGAAAACTAAAATAAAAAATAAAAAAACCTACTTTACTTGGGTTGCCTCCCTAGCTGTGCCTATTTTAGTGTTGTGGAATGACCCAACTACGACTTAGTCATTCTCTTTCCTTTTTTTCATCACGGTCGATATCCATCTTCTAATTCACTTCACTCCTCTTGGGTGCAAATTTTAAGAGCCTTAGGTTTCCCGACTTTAGCTTTTTCAGGCTCATCAATGTCTATCATTTATAACTTAGGCAGTAGAATCTTAGGCTGCTTAATCAGGTAGTTTAAAGAGGTTTTCAGTGGACTCACCACCCCACACTTGTCCCCATCAATAACATTTATCATACATAAATATTTATAATGGGACATTACATTGGATTCTTTGTAAACATCAAATACCACCTCTTCATCCTCTACCCTCATTTAGTTTGCCTTCTCTAACAACAATTAATACTCCTTCGGTTGCTAAGAATAGATGCACCAAGATGATTAGTACCTATTCATCTTCCTTAAAATCAAGAACAATAAAGTCGGCATGTATAATAAACTTACCAACCTTTATGACGACATCCTCTATTACTCTTTTTGAATATGGCATGGACCCATCTGCGAGCTGTAGAACCAAGGTGGTCAATTTAGACTTTCCTAAGATCAATTGTTCAAATAGAGATAAAGGCATCAAATTTATGCTTGCCCTTAAGTCAATCAATGCATGGACTACCTTACTCCTAATTTGGATAGGTAGAGTGAACTTCCCTAGATCTCTCAATTTCTTGAGGATGTTTAGGCACCACATCGGATATACTTTCTTAGTTTTCTTTGGATGTTCTCCTTAAAGCTCTTTTTCACTCCTCAAGGTGATTACCATAACCTGCTTTGGGTTTTCTATATCTGCTGGAAAACCACCTTATGGCCTAGTATTGAATGCTTAATGTAACTGCCCTACTGGAATCTCTAAACTTCTCTGAGCTGCTTGTGAATTTTTCATGTTTACAGCCAATTGTGTCTGACTAGCTAGGAGCTTCTTCAACAACCCTTCCATGTTGTTAGTTGACTGATTCAATTGTGCCTGTGGTTGTTGAATTTGTTGTAGTTAGGTGTTCCATGGTTGAGTCTGCCACTTCATATTGTAGGCATTACCATAATTTGGAATTTGAGCATTACCTACATACATCACTTATTCTTGATTGGAAGCACACATAGCCACTAAGTGACGACTATTACCACATACTTTACACCAACCTACAACTTGTTGGATGGCAGTGATTATGGATGTAGGTTATGGGGCTCCTAATTTCAGGCAGCAGAATTGAGTGTTTATCATATTTTTTAATGCTACAACCTAAGCTAATAAGGTAGTAAACTGGTCTACCTCCAATACACCAATAATTCTTTTCAAGGCACTTCTAAAATCTAAATGTAATTCAGGATTTCCTTATGCTATATGCTTTAACAAGGTGTATAACTCATCATAAGCCAATTCCAGTGCTTGACCACCTGCTGCTGAATCTAGCAAAATCTTTGTATTGTGATCAAGTGCTTCTACAAAAGTCTGAGCAAGTACCTTATTAGAAAGTTGATAGTGTGGACAATCACAAAGAAGAGCCTTGAAACATTCCCAATCATGATAAAGGTTTTCATCTAGATTTTGCTTAAAACTTACTATCTCACTGTATAGCCTCGCAGTCTTGCCAGATGGAAAAATCTGATGAGGAACTTTCTGTCAAAGTCATCCCATGATGTGATTAAATTGTCCATCTCTGCATTTAACCACCTTTTAGATTCCCCTAACAGTGAATGGGGAAAAAGTGGCAGCCTCACATAATATATACTCACCCCAATTGGAATAAATATGTCAGTAAGTTCAATTAATGTCTGCAAGTGGACTTGTGGATCCTCATGTGAAAGCCCTGAAAACTATCCACTACTGATGAGAAGTTACACCATGTTGTACTTTAGTATGAAATTTTCCCTAGCAGCCGATCTTTGAAATAGGAAAGTCAAGTTCGTCGAAAGTGGGACTGCCACTTCCCTCACTACCCTGTAGGATGCTTTTTCCTAAACCATTAGAGTACGAACTACTTGGTCTTCTTCTATTTCTGGAAATTGAGGAGAAGGATTTCGTCTCTCCTTTATTGATGGAAGTTTTGTTTGGGTTTGGGGGCTTGGATCAACCAAATTCCTATCCCTTGCTAGTTTCCTAACCGTAAAAGCTACTTTCTGCAATCACTAAACCAAAACCGAGCATAAAAACACCAAATAAATTAAAAATTAAACTAAAATAAACAATTACCAAATAACATATCCCCAAGAATGGCGCCAAAAACTTGACAATGCCCCAGTGCACATGCAAGTGTATGTGGTCTTATCAATTAGTAAAGTGGCCTTCAAGAAGCCAAGTATCGATCCCACAGAGACTTGATTGAATAGTAATTCCTTTTTAGTTCACAATTTAGATTCAATTGATGCAAGCGTAACCAAAAGAGAGTTTGTAATTTATAACTAGAGAAAAGTAAACAATGTGCAATGTAAATATCTTGAAACAATCAATAGGATAATATCCAGAGTTAAATCACTTTCGACAACATAATATATTATTGAATCTCATTTGTTAACTTTCTTGTCTTGGTTGTTGATTCGTAGGGTTGATTGCATGATTATTATTTTCTAACCTCTAATCCTTTACCTAAGTTAAACCTTACAACTACATCATTGAGCAGGGATGTAATAGTCAACTTAAGTATATTAAGCTATCATCCTATGTGTGAATCAAGTAAGGTATCTAAGTACACCCCTATCCTAGATATTAATTTGAATTCTTTATTTCATAAAGGAATAAAAATTATACTTTGTTTATCTCCATATTCTATCCCATATTCCCTTTCCCGAGGTTAAAAGGTAGACAATTAATGTATCCTAAGGGTCATGAATCCTTAAAATAGTTAAATAAGATGAACACACAACCAATAATGACAAACAAATTTAAACGAACTCAATTCAAAACTGTAGTACTCATGTTCTTGGATTTAACCTTGAAAAGGGCGTTTAGCCACGTATAGTCATAATCATAATCACAAAATAGTAATTAACTACTAAAAACTTAAATAAACTTAATGAAAATAATAAAATCCTAAATAAGAAGTTGTAGCATAAACTTTATTTCCAAAATATGTCCAAATATATGAAAAAACATGATATAACATGTATTTAAAATATAGGAGTAATTCAAGGCGGTGTCTCAATATCGCTTTGAGCCTCTAGTTACTCTCCGAATTTTGGTTATGTGTTGAGTCTCCCCTCTTAGTCCCTTATCTTGTGGTGTCTTTCAATGGATTTAAAGCATTTTAACATAAAAATAACATCATATTAATCTCCCAAACCCTCCTACATAATCACACCACATAAATTAGCAATTCAAACAACACTATATTCATAATGACGAATCAAAACAAAAGCTAAGTATAGGCTTGTTCATGTTAATCTTCAACTTATTGTTCCAATTGTACACTCAATAATATTGAACTTTTCTCACTACCAATAAATTATTCCACTCATAATTATACATTAAAACCATAAGGAACTCATTAAACACAATAGAATTCAACTAGACCAACTAGACATGCACCTAGCTCAAGCTAGTAACACTAGTTTTCCGGGTTGAACTTCTAAATGGATCTTTTAGGTACAAACTTGTTTGGACTTCACTTTGAACACTGTAAACATATGTTTTAACGCTTTCATAAATATTTATCTCATTACCCATTTATCACACAACAAGACTAAAAAGACTAGAATAGTAACGCTAGAATCCATAAACACATGCAACATCATCTTCCTCGATCTCGAAACCAATTTGATCCGATTTGGGTAATCATTGATAAAATGAAAAAATTTTCTCACTTTTTATTATGAGGACTACCTTTTCAATGGAGGACTAGGAAAAGTTGTATAGTCATAAGATATTAAAGATGTATTGGGTACCTATTTTGATTATCTATGATTATGGTAAAAAGTTTTCATCTCATTTCTAGTGGTCTTTTCATAAGTTATTGGGTAATAATGTGAGTATTAGTAATGATTTTCATCCTAAGATAGATGGGAAAGCATAAGTACTATTTAAATATTGGAGAATACGCTTTGAGCATCTGTGATTGACTATGGTGGTAGTTTGGCTGAGCATCTACCTTTGGTAGAGTTTTCTTATAAAAATAGCTACATTGTAGTATTGGTGTGGCCCCTTTTGAGGAATTATATGGGAGGAGGTGTAGATATACTATTGGTTGGTTCAAGCTTAGTGAAGCTGATATGTTTTATCTGAATTTGGTTTATCATGCTATGTTAAAGGTGAAGGTGATTCAGGATAGGCTTATGGCTTCCCAAACTCTCCAAAAGTCCTTTGCAGATGTAAGGCATAGATACTTGGAGTTTGAGGTTAGGGATAAGGTGTTCCTAAAGGTGTCTCCCATGAAAGGAGCAATGTGTTTTGGTAAAAAAGGGATGTTCGTCCCAGGTTTATTGGTCCTTATGCGATTTTGTGCAGGGTTGGTAATGTATCTTATGAATTGGAGTTACCTTTTGGTTTGAGCTCCATTCATTAGACATTTCTTGTATCTATGTTGATGAAGTGCCTTGGTGATCCTTCTTTGGTGTTTCCTTTGGAGGGCTTGGTTATCTCAGATTCTCTATCTTATAAAGAACTCCCAGTTGAGATCTTGGATAAGAAGGTTCATCGGTTATGAACAAAGGATATGGCCTCAGTTAAGGTTCTATGGCGGAACCACAAGGTGAAAGAGGATAAATGGGAAGCTAAGGAGGACATGAAGTCCTAGTATCTGCATCTATTTTTTGCTCCTGAGATTCGTGCGGAAGATATATGTTATTCAACATACTTTAGTTTTCAAACTTTGTTAAAGGAAATATTAATATCTTTGCATCTGTTTTTTCTAACTTTGTTAATGGTTGGATTGATATTTGATAATACAAATGAATCATGCTTGTGGTTACCCTACATTGTCTTTTATTCGGGGAAGAATGTTCCTAGTAGGGAAGACTGAAACACCCTGGGTTTCTAGCCCTTGGAAAATTTCTTGGGTTTCTGGTCTCTGGACATGATATGAATAGGGTAAATGACTTGTACATTGGGATATGAGTGGTATGGGTTAGTCGTATGCTTACTAGTGTTGGTTGGTGGAATGGATTTGGTTTCTAGAATAGATACTACATGGGTGGTACGATTCGTATCGAGGGAAACGGGTTATTTGGTTTGGGTCTTTCATTTACTTAATTTAGACTTGGTAGACTAAGTTGGATCTGAGTACGAGTGGCTCACTATGAGCTATAAGCCAGGGTATGCCTAGTATCATCGACTTGTATGGTTGCCAGTGTTCAATGCTTAGTAAATTCAATTTTTCCAGGGGTACAGATCATGGGTACAAGTCGTATGCAAGGATACAAAATGGTTTAGGGTGATTTATACCTTGGACAGTGTTGGGTCCAAGGAAGATGTCCTTGGGTACGAGTGGTGGGTAACACTCATATTGGAGGGTAAGTGTAATGCCCCGACTCTTTACCCCGGATGCTATATGGTGCTCATAATCTCGAAGGACCACAAGCTAACCCATGACTGGTACCTGCTGTAATAACTGAGTAATAAATATAGTAATCATACAGAAATAGGCGAAAACGTATGCCATAAGTTTTAAATCTGTAAATAAATTTAAATGCGGTAGAAAAATATGAAAACTAAATATAAGTACTGAAAAACTGAACAACTATCTGAAAAATACTCTAGTCTGAAAAGCCTCTAACTTTTTGAATGGTGGAGTTGATGGGACAAGCCCCCAACTAACTCTATCTACAGAAATAAAACTGAAGTACTATAAATAATAAGCATGTCCTCGAACTATGAGGACTCACCACTACTTTGAAAGCTAAGAATCTAAACTGCTAAGGGTAATCTGGAGTCCGTGCGTCTGAACCTATGATATAAGACATCATATCTCAAAGAAAAGAATATGTCAGTACTTTGAATATATTGGTATACTCAATGAGGTGGGCTTATATGCATGGGTTTATATGCATGCACATTAATAACTGAATAACATGAGTATGACTGAGTAAGAGTACATGCATAAATTACACTGACTGTAACAGAGATCATGCTAATACTGAGTACTGAATTTGAAAACTGATAATCGATATTTGAGTTTACAAATACTGTATTATGTATTATTTGAATAACTGTATTTGACAGTTCTGAAAACTGTGGAACCATATTGAGTTCTGTGCTGAGATGAGTGACTACATCTAATAGTCTGAGATCTATAGAACTAAACCGAGCTCTATTCTGAGACTGAGACTGGAACTGAGACTGTGGGAGGTCATCATGTAATAGACATGTCCCTTCTTTAAATGATTTAGTGTCCAACTAGTAACCCTGGTTTGAAGGGTTTCAATATCGTGCCACGGGTAAGGACAAGTTGTGAGTTAACCCTCTCTGACAGGAAGCCCTTTCATTAACCCTCGCTGTCAAGAAAAATTGGATGAGAAGTATCAACCCTCATAATGTCTAGCAGGAAGATAGCTCAACCTACACTGGCTGCATAGTTCTGTAACACAGGGATTTTTGATAAGGGTCAAACCCTCTTCTGACAGGAATGTCCCCATCTCTTGGTTAACGTGGTACTAAATCCTACTCCTAACTGAATAGATGGTAAACTAATTTCTAGTCTGTACTAGGCTGGGATAAACAGTTACTGAGACTACTATTTAGCTGAACTGAACTGAGTTCATGAGTTCTATTGAATGATGAAATACTACCGAATTCTTTTACCTAATACTGAGGTCTAAACTAGAGAGTGAATTAAACTAGACTAATATCGATTCTACTGAGTTTTCCTGAGTTCTTTAACCGACTGAGAGTACTACTGATTGTCATTACTGATACTATTTTATGACTGACCATGGCTCTAGGTAATCAGCTAAATAGTCGGGTACTAGTACCCCTAGGACTCAATAGCATAAATTAAGATACATGGCATAACATGAAACATGTAAACTATGAACTTGGTCATCATTCATTCAATTGGGCACTTTAACAAACACTTACATGATATAACTTGCGCATAAGCTAACTTGCCATGATTTCATTCTCTTAATAGTTTACATGGACAGTTTATCAAGCACTTGGTGAGCATAGTATATGCACCTAGTATTGAAAAACAAGTGGGCATCATAACTTATCTCTAATTTAAAAATTCAAGGGATTATCATGGATTCAAATAAATCTACATATATAATGATCAATTTCACATGATATATATATATATATACACTCAAGAATTAGGAGATTAATCCAAATATTAATCATGGATACACTTTAATTCCAGCCATGGAAATCATAAAATCAATTACTTAAAGTTCAAAAGAGATTCTTAGATTCCAAGGGTGGAAGGAACCCTTGGATGGACACTTCACTTACCTTTGTTGAAGAATTTTTGAAAGCTTATGGTTGAATCTTGAGTTCTTGATTTGAAATTGGATCTTCTAGGGTTTTATTCTTGAGCAAATTTGGGAAAGAATGACTATATTTGCTCTGTAGGGAGTTTAATTTTATGTTTTGGGGTCTGACGGTTGAGGGAAAAATATCTAAATACCCCCAATAATGTGGTCTTTTAATAACTAAAAACTGGGTTACCGATGCGTAGGTCGACTTGGTACATTGATGATATCGCCGGGATAGCCAACGCGTCGTGCCATGTTTGTATCGATTCATTGGAATGGGACGCTGGTAGCTAGGGAAAATAGTAATCAACATGATAGTTGATGTGATGTGCCAGCATCACATTGATTCTCTATTTTGGGATTCCAAAGGAGCTTCAAATGAAGTCCAAAAAATCCAAAACTTGTCCGAAAACTCCTATGGACATTCTTGATTATGAATCAACCTAAACATCAAATTTTAATGGTCGTAAAGGTCACAAAATAAGATTTCCAACCTTCTTAGGTTAAAATGACAATAAGTCTAATAACTTAGCAAAAATATTCTAGGTCTGGGACCCCTTAACATTCCTAAATGACTGAATTAATCTTAGGATTTTGTGGGGTCTTACATTATCTCCCCCTTGGGAACAATCATCCTCGAATGAGACTGCTGAGATTGAGAATACTAAGAAACTGACATACTTACTGGGTATGAACATCTGGAGCATGACTATATGACTAATATTACTGGTAATTTGAATTATCATACTGAACATGCCTATCTGATGCATGGATATAACTGAACATAATTCATGAATGCATGACTGGGATTACTGATAAAATAAATTTATGTATTACACATGCATATCTTATGCATGGATACATGTCTAAACTGGCTCATGAATGTATAACCGAACATGCAATGGTAACTGATACCAAGTTTGTAACTGAAATCTAAACATGAAACTAATTAAGCATAAGGAAATTATTACCATGAGCTGAGTCTGGATTAGAGGAGAATAGTTGAGGATACTTGGTTTGGATGTCTGCTTCTACTTCCCAAGTACCTCCCTCAACGGACTAATTCCTCCAAAGAACTTTGACTAGAGGAACTTCTTTGTTCCTCAGTATGCAAATTTGATAGTTAAGGATTAATAATAGGATCTCTTCATAAGAGAGGTTGTTCTGAATATCTATGCCCTTAATAGGGTCTATGACTGCTGGTTCACCTATGCATTTCTTTATCTAGGAGACATGGAACACTAGATGAAATGAAGATGAAGGTAATTCAATCTCGTAAGCTACATAAATCTGAAGACAACTCAAGCTCATAAGCTACCGTTAAAAAATGACTGAGGATTTGGTAAGGACTGACATATCGGGGATTGCGCTTTCTTTTCTTGCTAAAATGAGTCACTACTTTCTTAGTAGAGATATTCAAGTAAAAATAATCACCAATCTCAAACTTGAGATCCTTTTTACGCACATCTGCGTACGATTTCTGTCAGCTTTGAGCTATCATAAGCCTTTCCCTGATCAGCTGGACCTTCTCTAAGGTATCAAACACCAAGTTAGGCCCTACCACTATGGCCTCACCCACTTTAAACCAACCAATAGGAGATTTACACCTCCTCCTTAAACCGACTCAAATAGAGCCATATGAATACTGGAGTGATAGCTGTTGTTATAGGCGAATTCAATCAAAGGCAAGTGGCCATCCCAACTACCTTTAAAGTCTATCAAAAATGCTCATAGCATATCTTCTAAGGTCTGAATAGTCATTTCTTCTTGACCATCTATCTGAGGATGAAAGGTTATACTGAGAAGTACTCGGGTACCAAGACCCCTTTGGAATGCTTTCCAGAAATAAGAGGTGAACTGGGTTCCTCTATCACAGAAAATGGATAAAATAATACCATGCAATCTGACCAACTCCCTGAAATAGAGTTTGGTGTAATCCTTGGCTGAGTAGTTAGTATGAACTGGAAAAAAATAAGATGATTAGGTTATCCTGTCTATAATGACCCAAACTAAACCATGCTGACGATGAGTACGAGGCAAGCCCATCTCAAAGACCATGCTTACTTCTTCCCATTTCTTGGTGGGAATACTAAACTCCTGTATGGATCCACTAAGTTTCTGATGCTCAATCTTAACCTGCTAACATGTTGAGCACTTAGCCATAAATTTTTCAATGTCTTTTTTCATCCCACTCTTCCAATAGATCTCTCACAATTCATGATACATCTTCGTTGCCCCTAGAAAAATAGAGTAATACATACCATGTGCCTCTGCGAGAATTCACTACCTCAAGTCATCTATACCTGGCACACATAAATGACCCTCACAATGCTAGACACCATCTCCCCCCTTGGGAGAAAACCTCTACTTTCGAATTTCTGATTGATTCTTTCAACTAGACTAGAATGGGATCCTTATCCCACTTTTCCTTTACTTCAGAAACTAAGAATGATTCTGAGCTACTCTGCACCCATACACTACCTTCTGCTAAATCAACTTAGAGAACACCTAGTTGTTCTAGCTGATGAACTTCCTAGACTAACTTCTTCTTATTTTTCTCACCATGGGCAACACTACATATAGACAATCTACTAAGAGCATCAGCCACTACATTGGCCTTGCTCGGATGATACACAACACTCATGTCATAGTCTTTCAACAATTTTATCCAACTTCTCTGATGGAGGTTGAGGTCTTTCTAAGAGAACACATACTGTAGGCTCTTATGATCAGTAAATACATCAATGTGTACACCATACAAGTAATGCCTCTAAATCTTTAAATTAAAAACTACTGTTGCTAACTCAAGATCATGAGTAGGATATTTCTTCTCATAGGTCTTAAGCTGTCTAGAGGCATATAATATGAACTTACTTCTCTGCATCAAAAGATAACCTAATCCGACTCTAGAAGTATCATAGTACATAACAAAAATTTTAGAACCATCTGGTAGGGTCAGCACTGGAGCTGTAATGAGTCGAGTCTTTAACATTTGAAAACTCTTCTCATAAGAATTTGACCTCTGGAACTTGACTTTCCTCTAAGTCAATTTGGACATAAGGGATGCAATAGATGAAAATTCCTCAACAAACTGTCGGTAATATCCGGCCAAAACAAAGAAACTCCTGATATCTAATGGAGAGATAGGCCTCGGCCAGTTTTTCACTGCTCCGGTCTTTTGGGTATCAACTATAATGCCATCACTGGTAATTATATGGCCAAGGAATGCTACTGACCTTGGCCAAAATTCACACTTAATGAATTTAGCAAATAATTGATGGTTTCTTAGAGTCTATAATACTATTTTGAGATGGTCTGCATGATCGTGTTCACTACAGGAGTAAACAAGAATATCATCTATGAAGACTATGATAAACATGTCTATGTACTACTTAAAACACATGGTTCATCAAGTCCATAAAGGTTGCTGGGGCATTGGTAAGACCGAAGGACATTACTAAAAATTAAAAGTAACCGTACCTAGTTCAAAAAACTATATTTGGGATGTCACTTTCCCTAACTCTGAGTTGATGAAACCTGATCTGAGGTCTAACTTAGAGAAATAACTAGCACCCTGAAGTTTGTCAAACAAGCCATCAATTTTGGGGAGTGGATACTTGTTCTTGACCATAACTTTGTTTAACTGACAGGAATCTATGCACATTCTGAGGGAACCGTCTTTCTTACGCATGAATAAATTGGTGCACCCTAAGGGACACACTAGGTCTGATGAATCCCTTATCTAATAGATCCTTTAACTATTCTTTTAGTTCCTTGAGTTCTGTGGGAGCCATTCTATATGGTGGGATAGATATGGGCTAAGTATCTGGGAAAAGATCAATTTCAAAATCAATTTCCCTTTTGGAAGGAAATCCATAAAGGTCTTTGGGAAACACATCTGGGAATTCACAGGTTACTGATACTGATTTAAGAGTAGGGGTTTTTGAAATAGAGGCCTGGACTTGAACGAGATGGTAGACACATCCCTTAGACATCATCTTTGTAGCTCAAAGGTAAGAAAAAAATTGACCCCTAAGTGACGAAGTACTACCCTTCCACTCTAGGATGGGTTCATTTGGAAACTAAAACTAGACAATTTTGTTTCTGCAGTTGACTGAGGCATAGTAGGAATGAAGCTAATCCATGCTGAGAATGACATCGAAATCAGTCATCTCTAATTTGATTAAATCTATTAAAGTGACTTTCTGAAATATCATAATCGGACAGTTCCTGTATACCCACCAGGCTATGATAGATTTACCCACTGGGGTAGAAACTGATAAGGGGTCTGCTAGAATTACGGGACTATCTCTGAAACCAACTGCTATATATGGAGTAACAAAAGATAAAAAAGCTCCTAGATCTAGCAAAGCATAAGCATGAAAATGGAAAACTTCTAATGTACCAGTTACAACATCAGGAGAACTTTCCTAATCTTATCGGGACTGAAGAGCATAGAGTCTATTTGGGCATTACCTACTAGTGGCATTGCTAGAGGCACCCTGCTGATTCGAGTGATCAAACTGAGCTAGGGGACGGTTATGCTGAATCTTCGAACCAACCTAAGGACATTGTTTGACCCTGTGTCCTGGCTTGCCATATCCAAAACACACATCGCTGCCAGCTCTTAAGATACCTTGGTGGTTTCTACTGCACTTCTAGCAAAGAGGATTGGTTCGGGAACTACTAATAATTCCCTCAGGTTTAGGGCCCGATGCCCTATCTCGACTACCATCTCTGAATTTTGACATTAGAGTACTAGCTGAGGACGGAGATGGAACTAAGGATTTTAGGCAAAACTGAGAATGATACCCACCTATGACTTAGGTTGAGTGAAATTAAAACTACCTGTTATCACCCTCTTATTCTCTCTCTTCTTCTCTTTATTCTTAGCCTTCTCTATCTACTAATCATAGACCATGAGCCTATCAATGTCCATCTTCGTAATAAGCATTGCGGTCCTACAATCTTTAACTATGCTGCTAGACACTCCTGACACGAACTTACTCAGCTTCGCTCTGATATATGCTATAACATGCGGGGCATATCTGGCTAACTGAGTAAACTTGAGAGAATACTTCTACACTGTCATTTTGCCCAGCTTCATGCTGATATACTCTAAAACCTTCACTTCCCTTAACTCTGGCAGGAAGAAACTATCTAAAAAAAAATAACTACAAACTCCTCTCATTCTATGGACCCTGAATCTATGGCCCTCTCTACCTTCTACTATTTGAAACATCAGTGAGCCATATCCGGTAAGTGATATACAGCCAACTCAGCACTCTCAATAGCAGTAACACCCATGATATCGGTAACTTTCTATGCCTAATCAAGAAATTCCTGAGGGTTCTTATCTGATATAGTCCCGATAAATGATAGAGCATTTAGTTGGGTGAAGTACCAAATCCTGGAAGCACCAGTATTGGCCACTAGTTTGGCTGGAACCATAGTTGGATGTTCATTCTAGGCATCTACAGAATAAGCTAGGATGGCGAAGGCTCCTCTAAAGTCTGCGTGGGACATATGTTCGCCCAAAGGATTTAGATGGATGGGCTGAGGGGCTGACTGATCTCCCATTCCTCTTCTTTGAGTCCTCTTTTAAGGCATTTTCTCTAAATGGAAGAGAATCTAGGATTAGAAAGAGAGTGTAACTGGAGCTCACGCTCTCTTGCACGATATGAATACTAAAAGAAAGGAAACTTTTCCTAAAAGATCTTATATCCTCTATGGCGGGCAATACACCTATGCGCAAAAATATACAAGATGCAGCTTTCACACTTCCTAGGACACTATTGAACCTTAGGCTATGCTACTAAATTTGTAACACCCCGAGTCTATACCCTAAATGCTACACGGTGCTCTTAATCTGGAAGGACCACAAGCTAACCCATGACTAGTACCTGCTGCAATAACTGAGTAATAAATACTACAATTATGTAGAAATAGGCAAAAATATATACCACAAGGTTCAAATCTATAAATAAATCTGAATGCGGTATCAAAATACCAAAACTAAATATAAGTACTAAAAAATTAAACAACTATTTGAAAAATACTCAGTCTGAAAAGCCTCTAACTATCTGAACGATGGAGTTGGTGGGACAAGCCCCCAACTAACTCCATCCATTGAAATAAAACTGAAGTACTATAAAAAATAAGCATGTCCTCAAACTATGAGGACTTACCACTACTCTGAAATTTGAGAATCTGAACTGCTAAGGTTGCGATAGAGTCCATGCATCTAAACAAATGATATAATACACATAGCGCAAAGAAAAGCATGTGTCAGTACTTTGAATATACTAGTATGCTCTATGAGGTAGGATGATATGTATGGGTTTATATGTATGCACAATAATAACTGAATAACATTAGTACGACTGAGTAAAAATACATGGATGAAAACATAGACTGTAACTGAGATCATACTAATATGGAGTACTGAATTGGAATACTGATAACTTATATCTGAGTTTATGAAAACTGTATTACTGATTATCTGAATGACTGTATCTGATATTTTTTAATACTGTGGAACCATACTGAGTTCTATACTGAGCTGAGTGACTACATCTAATTGTCCGAGATCTATAGAACTAAACTGAGTTCTATTCTGAGACTAAGAATAGAACTGAGACTGTGGGAGGTAATTATCTAACTGACATACCCCTTCTCTAACTAATTTCGGATCAAACTTGTAACCCAGTTAGAAGGGTGTCAACATCATGCCATGAGTAAGGACAAGCTATGAGTTAACCCTCTCTGACAGGAAGCTCTTTCGTCAAACCTCGTTGGTAGGACAACTTATATGAGAAACATCAGCCCTCATAATGCCTGGTAGGAAGATACCTCAACCTACGCTGGCTACATAGTTCTGTAACACAGGGATTGCTGGTAACGGTTAAACCCTCAACTGACAGAAATGCCCCTATCCCTGGGTTAACTCGGTGCTAAATCCTACTCCCAACTGAATAAACACTAAACTGATTTCTAGTCTATACTAGGTTGGATAGAATAGATACAGAGATTACTATTTAGCTGAACTGAGCTTAGTTCAGTAAGTTTTATTGACTGATAGAATACTACTGAACTCTATTAGTTGACTGAGTTTACTCAGGTCTGAACTAGCTACTAAATTAGACTGGACTAATATGGATTCTACTGAGTTTTCCTGAGTTCTGTAACCTACTGGGAGTACTACTAATCATTTCATGACTAATAGTGTTCTATGACTGACCATGACTCTAGGTAATCAGCTAAATTGTTGGGTACAATTACCCCCAGGAGTTGATATCATAAATTAACAGACATGGCATAATATGAAACATGTAAACTATGAACTTGATTATCATTTATTCATTGGGGCATTTTGACACACACTTGCATGATATAACTTGCACATAAGCTAACTTATCATAATTTCATTCTCTTAATACTTCACATGGATAATTTATCAAACACTTGACGAGCATAGTATATACATATAGTATTGAACAACAAGTGAGCATCATAATTCATCTCTAATTTCACAAGTCAGGGGTTTATCATAGATTCACATGAATCTACATATATAATGATCAATTTTACATGAGATATATATATATATATATATATATAATCATGAATAAGGAAATTAATCAAAATAGCAATCATGGATACACTTTAATTCCAACCATGGAAATTATAAAATCAATTACTTAAAGTTCAAAACAGATTCTTGGACTCCAAGGGTTGAAGCAACCCTTGGATGAACAATTCATATACCTTTGTTGAAGAATTTCTGAAAGCTTATGGTTGAATCTTGAGTTTTTGATTTGAAATTGGATCTTTTAGGGTTTTTTTCTTGAGCAAACTTGAGAAAGAATGACTATATTTTCTCTATAGGGAGATTAATTTAGTGTTTTGGGGGATGGGGGTCAAGGGAAAAATACCTACATACCCTCAAGAATACAATCTTTTAATGACTAAAAATTAGGTTACCGACGTGCAGGTTGACGCGGTACATTGATGGCATCGACACGATAGACAATGGGTCACACCATGTTCATGTTGATTCACTGGAATTAGATGTTGGTAGCTGGGGAAAATAGTAATCAATATGATAGTTGATGTGGCGCGCCAAGATCGTGTTGATTTACTATTTTGGGATTCCAAAAGAAATTCAATTAAAGTCCAAAAGATCCAAAACTTGTCTGAAAACACCTACACATATTCCTGATCATGAATCAACCTAAACATCAATATTTAATGGATGTAAAGGTTGAAAATTAAGATTTCCAACCTTCGTAGGTTAAAATGACACTAAGTCTGAGTACTTAGCTAAAATATTCTAAGTCTAGAACCCCTTGACAATCCTAAAAGACTGAATTATGATTAGGATTTTTTGGGGTCTTACAGAAATACTGGTATGTATAGTCATATCCCTCTAATGGGATTTCGGTGTAGTTTAAGTCAGGGTAATCTGGACATTTTTCCATTTAACCTAATAAGGCCCCACTACTTTTAACTAACTTGGAAGGTTATTTTCCCTATTATTTATTATTTAACACTTATAAAAAACTTTTCTAATCCTGTCTAAAGTCTTGGGCAAAGTAAGCTAGGGTTTCAACTAAAGGATCAATTTGGGGCTTGTGTCGGTTGTTTCTCTCGATCATCTTTTTGGTTTAAGGCATGTTCTCTTCCCTCATTGTTAGTTCCAACTAAAGGTATGGTTTTATATATTTTTCATGGATTGATTATTGTATGACTTTGGGTTTCAATTTTCCTTATTTTATTTATGCTTTTATATGCTTTAATGGTGGCTTTGAATAATTTATTACATGGGAATGGGTATTTGGTAATTGGCTTTGATTTTGGAAATACTATGCCCCCAATATGTTTGATAAAATGACTATGAGAATGTTCTTACTACATTATTGGATTTTTAATGAAACTTATGCATGTTTTAAAATTTGTAATGGAACCCTAAATGGCCAAATGATTCAGAATGGTCAAAATGGTATGGTTTTGGGTTTAATAATTATTCTTGTGTGATACAATGGAATCCCCCAAGTAATTATAATAATGGAACACTTGTTGGGTATATAGGATTTCCCCAAGTTAATTGGATAATATGATCTATTATTACATGAGAATCCCTTGATCTCAAAAAGGTTTCGCCAAGGACAATACTTGCATGTTATAGTCGGTATGACGATACTACTCTGGATAGCCTCGGTTAATAAAAATAGTTTGGTTGGTTGGAAATGGTTTTAATTATGAAATAAAGGTAGGGTGTGATAGCTAACCATGAAGGTGGGAGTCCAACAGATGAACACTGAAAACTCATGTTTACTAACTGAAGGGTAGGTCATGGGGACCTTATATGATATTACGAGGTACACAAAAATCCTCTTAGTAAACTGTACATATTTAACATAGAGGGTAAAGGGTACTTGGTAATCCCTTACTCTTATGGTATCTTCTATTCATGAGGTTATACAAATCAGGGCTCGTTCAGGGGGTTTACACTGGACACATATAGCCTGTGGGTGGTTAAGGATGATTAAGCTACCCATACTCAAGTTAATAGTTTTAAATGCATGCTAAACATGATTATTTTTCATGGTACGGTTATATATATGTGTATGGTTTGTTTGCATATGGATGGTTTACTTAGTTTTGTTAAATGACATTATTTTATCCTTATCCTTAGTTCATGCTAGATTTCAACCGCTAACCCATCTTCGGGTGTCTATAACCCTACGTGATTACAGAACTGGCCGTTCTACTCCTCCTTCTTAGCAATCACATTTCAAGATAAGCTGCTGGATTAAAGTTGTGAGCTTCCATCTTTCTAAAAGTTTCCATTTCATGAATGTTATTTCATACTTTGGTTTATTTATGTATATTGGTTTTGGCTATGATTGGGGGCATATCCCAATCGAATTTTGGTATTGTTTAGGTTAGATTATTTTATGCAACTACTATGGGTTGGTATGGGCGGGATCGGTTTTAGTACCAGCCTTGGTGTTTGCATTTAGTGTATTTACATACTTTCCGTTGTTTCTATGACTCTATTGATCATTTAGTACATTTGGTACCTGGTACCTAACATCAGTCCTTGAACATACACATACCTGGTCCTTAACACATGAAGTCAGTAATCTAATTTTTGGAAACATTTAAAAGGAATAAGAGTAAGCCAAGATCAATAATAAGCACATATTAGTTAACTCATAGCCACTGAGGCAACACTAACATGAAGAACAACATTAGAAATAAAGTAGAACCATATAAATAGCACAAAAACAAGAAATCATTCATTCTTAAAAGTTTAGGTATCATTCTAGTGCAAGATTTACATTTCCTGTTCCATAGAAAAATCCACAAAAGTTGGAGGAATTAAAAAGGTGAGGGATTTGGGGAGAAGGTTAGGAGATGTAAGGCCATCATAAGACAGTATAACAACTCTTTGGTTAGCATACTAATATTTGTATTCTAGCTCAGAACCTCATTAATTAGAATTATAACCTTCTTCCTGAGTTCATAATTTCCTCACTCCTAAGTTATGTGAAAACCCTTGGACCTTCCTTTGTATATTTCTGAATTTGCACTTTTAATCTCCCAAATTCTACATCTTTAGCAATTGTCTCTGGTTTTTCTTCTTGGGGCCAGGTCCTTTAGAATTTAGGTGTTTTTTAGTAAAATTTCTAGATTTTACTTCGGAGGCTCTTGTTTTCAAGCTGCCATTTTGTTTCTTGGAACCATCCAAGCTTCTTCTTAGGTTATGTGATAGCAGAATGAGATTTTTTGTAATTCAACTACTCATTACATTGTTAGAGGAATCATGTTTTTTTATAGATAAAGTTTCATTAGGAAGGTTAGTGAGAAAAAAGTTTTGCTTTGAATGGTTAGGATAGTTGAGTTATAGAGGGTCCATGGAGATAATAAATATGAGTTTGGTTTCAATTTTGGATAGCATAAATATTTTACAAAGAGACAGATGATGTGACCTTTTCTAATAGAACGACAAAAACATTCACATTCATGATGCTAACATAAAAGATGGGGCTAGGTCCATCTCTTTCTTTCAGTGAATTCTCAAGTTTATGCATACTTCATCTATTTTCTTCCAATGTTGCTTGTACGGGTGTATACCTGCAAAGTTACGGTACTGAGTTAGACTAACAAATACATACTTTTAAAGGATATATGTCTATTGATCATAGCCAATTTCTATAGTGAAACAATGATTCATATGGTAGGTCAGGTCATTTTGTTAGACCAAGATTCAACTTGTTCTTCACAAATTGTTCCTTATAAAGTACCTTAGTAAAGATATCTTCTATCTAATCCTCAGGCTTACAAAACTCCATACAAATATCCTTTTTCTCAACATTGTCTCTCAGGAAGTGATGTCTCATATCAATATGCTTAGTCCTCCTGTGTTGCACTAGATTCTTGGCTTTGTTTAGAGAAATTGTGTTGTCACACATTAGAGGAATTGTGCTTGATACTATACCAAAATCTTTCAATTATTTCTTGATCCATAGAAATTAAGAAAAACAAAAAGCTACAACAACATATTTAGCTTCAACAGTTGATATAGCAACTGAGATTTGCTTCTTTGATCCCTAGGAAATTAACAATAAGACAAGAAAATATGCCATTCCTGAGGTTCTTTTTGTATCTACTAAATATCCAGCATAGTCAGCATCAGCATAGCCTCCCAAGTCAAAATTGTCTCCTGATGGATTGTATATGACCAGGTCCCCGGCCCCCTTCAGATACCTAAGAATTCTTTTTGCAGCTTCAAATCAGAGTCTTTTAGACAGGCTTGAAACCTAGGGCACATTGCTACATTTAATACAATTTCTGGCCTACTTGTAGTGAGGTACAACAAGGATCCAGTAATCCCTATATTCAATGTCTCATTTACTATAGGACCTAGTTCATTATTATCCATTTTTAAGCTAGTTCAAATTGGAGCATCATTTGGCTTGTCATCTTCTGTGTTATATTTCTTTAATAACTCCTTGATGTACTTCTCTTATAAAATAATTGTCTCTTGAGAAGTTTGTTTAATCTGCAGGCCTAGAGAAGTTTGTTTAATCTGCAGGCCTAGAAAGAATCTCAACTCACCCATCATACTCATATCAAATTCACTCCTCATTAGCTTAGCACACTCTTCACATAGGAATTTAGAAGTATCTCAAAAGATTATTTCATCAACATATATCTGAACAATCAATAGGTTGCTACCTCTGGTCTTTAAGAATAGAGAATTATCTATTTTCCCTCATTTGAAACCATATTCTAAGTAAAACTTTGAGAGTCTCTCATAACAGGCCCTTGGTGCTTCCTTCAAACCTTAAAGAGATTTGTCCAATTTAAGTACATGTTGAGGAAATTCTATATCACTAAGACCTGGAGGTTGCTTGACATTAGACTTCTTTCTTCATATTTTTATTTAAAATAAACTTTTGACATCCATTTGAAATATTATGAATCCCATATATGCAACAAATGCAACAAGTATTTAATAGCTTCTACTCTTGCTACGGAGCAAAAATCTCATTATAGTCAATCCCTTCTTCCTAGTTATAACCTTTAATAACAAGTCTTTCTTTATTTATGTTAATAGTTACATTTTCATCATGCTTATTTTTTTATACCCAATTGGTTCAAATAATTATTCTATCAATAGGCCTGGGGACCAGATGCTAGACTTTGTTTCTTTCAAATTGCTGAAGTTTTTCTTGCATTGCATTAATCCAATTAGCATATTTCAGTGACTCTTTCATATTTTTAGGATCAATTTGGGATAAAAAGGCTAAATATACCATTGAATTTCTTGTTTGATCTCATATTTGGACTCCAATTTTCAAGGACATAGTTAGATTCTCAAGGATATGAGAGGATGTGCGCCTCTAGTTTTGCCTTCTGAGATTGATTCCACTGGGACCAGGTCCCTGCAAATCTTGACTAGTCCCTTCTTATTGTCCTCCTATTGAAGTTGGGATCTATGATTGAGTTTCTGGATCACCATCACTTTCATCATTCTTATCTCCATCATTTATCCCTTGATCATCATCATCAGTAATATCATCCCTTTGGATAGGAAAGAGTTCTTCAACTACTGAATCTTCATCATCACCTAGGTTCATTTAATTTATAGACTCTTCAAAGATCATATCAAAATTTTATTCAACATACAAACTTCTTTTATTGAAGACTATGTAAGATTTTCTTGTTGAGGAATAGCCTACAAACACTGCTTAATCACTTTTAGAGCCTAATTTTTGCAATTCTCTCTTGCCATTGTTTGACAGAAAGCACTTGCATCCAAATGGTTTGAAGTAGTATAGATTAGGCTTTATGTTGAACACCAGATCATATGGAGTATTTTTTAGGATTAACCTAATCAAGCACGTATTAGTCACATAACATCCAGTATTTACCGCTTCATCCCAAAAATTGTTAGAAGACCACTATAAATTAGCATAGTCCTACCAATCTCTCTGAGTGTTTTATTCTTCCTTTCTACAACTCCATTTTATTGTAGAGTTCTAGAGTATAAAAGTTGTGAGTTATTCCATGTTCATCACAAAATTCAGCAACTTGAGAATTCTAGAATTCATTTCCATGATCAGATCTTAATATAACAATTTTTTCAAATATCTTTATTTGAATTTTCTTGGCAAAAGACAAAACAACCTTATATGTTTCATCCTTGGTTCTTATAAACGTTGCCTAAGTGAACCTGGAGTAGCCATCTACAATAATAAGAACGTATTTCATCCCTTCTCTACTTTGGACTTTAATAGGTCCACATAAATCCATGTGCAACATTTCAAGGGGTCTGGAAGTACTCACTCACTTCTTCAATTTGAAGGAGGATTTGGTCTATTTAAATTTAACACAAGCATCACAAACTTTTTTATCTAGATATTTCAACATTGGCAGACCACGAACCAGGTCCCTTGAAATCAACTTGTTTAACAAATGAGGAACTTACATGTCCTAGTATTCCGTGCCATACATTAGCATCTTTACTCTGAACACTTAAACAAGTTAATTCCTCATCATACATAGAATCTAGATCATCTACATACACGTTTTGACCTTTTTTGGCTTTTAGAATAATTCTTCCAGAGTTCATGCTTGATACAGTGCATCCATCAGATTAAAATTTTACCTTATTTCCTTTGTCACAAATTTGAGAAACATTTAGAAGACTGTACTTATGTCAATTTACATAATACAGATCTTCAATTGCATGATAAATTAATTTTCCAATTCTTCCAAAAACTTGGATATGCCCTTTTTTACCATTTCCAAAAGACACACCTCCCCTTTAAAGTGCCTTGAGTTATAGAAAATAATAAGTCCTTCCACTCATGTGTCTTGAATAACCACTGTCCATAAATAAATTTTTGCTACAATCCCCCCGTTTTATCTAATTTTCTTCTTTACCTTTAGTAGTTTCCATAAGGGAAAACAAACAACCAAAAGTGATTTTCTTATCATCCTTTTTTAGCATGAAACCATATCCATACTCTTTATCTTTCTTAGATTAACTTGAAGAGTCTTCCCATGCAGCCAACACCTTGTTCACTATATAGCTATTTGTATCCTTTCTTTTATATTTTTCTTTTCCAGTTGTAAGCAATTTTTGATGATCCATTTTGTGCATTGAGCAGTCCCTTATAAGATCTTCAAAACTACCACCTTTTTGTCAAACTTCAACTTTGCCATACTCTTTACTAAGATGATTATTTTTATTCATTATTCCGACAATCCTCATTGCCAGAAGGGCAATATCAGTGCCTT
Source organism: Capsicum annuum (assembly GCF_002878395.1). Lineage (NCBI taxonomy): Eukaryota > Viridiplantae > Streptophyta > Magnoliopsida > Solanales > Solanaceae > Capsicum > Capsicum annuum. The sequence goes on along the minus strand of NC_061122.1, from coordinate 105,853,474 downwards.
CCTCACTTAAGTCAGACACTAAAGTCTTTAATGTTAGTGATCTCTCTATTTTAGCTCCCTTTCTCTCCACCCTTTACTGAGTGAAAGCATTTATTTGGCATTCATAGAATTCTGGAATAACTCTACAAATTATTGTCACTTTCTTGTATAAGGAAACCTTTTCTCATTTTTCTATATTAAGTGAAACAACGATGATAACCAGAACACTCTAGGTGTGAACCATTTAGTGAACAGGCTTTGATACCAATTATTGGAAACTTGTAGATTGCATCACATAATTATGGAACCTATTCCCTCAAAACTAGTCACATGCAATAAATTAGTTATGCACAAATAAAGATAAAACTTTGCTTAAAATAAAAGAACAACTGATTTAACGTGGAAACACCCTTGCTCAAGGAAGAAAAAACATAAGTTGCCCTCATAAGCTCTCAAAACTCCACTATAGTCAACCTTTAAAACCAATTATAAGAACCTTGGAGATTGTGCCACATAGTTATGGAACCTTGTCACAACGCAAGTCACAGGTAATAAATTAGTAAAGCAAAACATAAAGATAAAACTTTGCTTAAAATAAAAGAACAACTGATTTAACGTGGAAATCCCCTTGCTCAAGGTAGGACAAATCATACTTGAGTTTTTATTTTGTAATAACTTACTACAAACCTATTTTAACAACTCTATCAAGACTCTCTCAAAACTGATTAACTCTAATTAGTGTACAACTTAGGAAACTATACCTAATCACTTTCAAAGCAATAAAACATTAATCTTATAGAATGAGTAATTTAATTATAATCCAAAATAAACTAAAAAAGGTCTTTAGAATAAGTACACAAAGACTAAAACCTAAGCTAAAATTGAGTTTTTGCCTTTTTCACTCTTCACTTTTTAAATTCTAAATTTTTCAAAAACCACTTGATGAAAAAATATCCTTTTATTTTTCTAAATGAGTGATGACTAGGGTTGAAATTCCATTGGACCTAGTGTCCTCAATAGTACAAGCAACACCTGTGTAATATGTTACACTAGAGGATAAAATTATACAGACACGTGCCAGCTGTACTATACCCTTGGACATCCAAAGATTTGGTTCCTTGTATTCGTCTTCTCATCATCAAAACAAGATACAAAAACAAATTTGAAAGTCCTTGGAAGCATGGTTTTGGATTTTTTAAACAAACTTAGGGGTAAATTGATTAATTAAAATGGATTAGCATAATTATATAAGCTTGCAAGCATAATTGGTATGACAATACCAAGTAGTAAATACCTTAATATAAGACTCATAGGTTAACATTTAGGATTATGTTTGAAATTTTTTAATATGGGCTTAAAGGAGGTTGCGTAGCACACCATGAAAGTAGAGGCCCCCAAGGACCAGTACTGGAAACTATGTTGTCGGATTAGGGGTCTATGACTGTGTGCTTGGTTCACACATTATATTTTGGGAATGTCTAGTGCTTTGGTGTCTTTAGCCTTTTCTTCGGATTCCTCAATTTGTGCGTCTAACACATACTAGGGCCTTTTCACTAGGGGAGCTAAACTCTTATAGCTCATGGGTATCCTTAGGATAGATAGAGCTACACATTCTAGGTTAATATTTTATAATATCAAGTTCATGATTCTTTCCCTTATCCTGACATCCTTTATGTGTATCTATGAAGGTGTGCATGTGGTTTTGACTAATTTTAGAAATGCCATTACTTTTCCATTTTTCCTAAGTTACATGCTAGTACTTATCCCACTTATCATTCTTGGGTGTTGCATCATTTTATAATGTAGGGTATAACAGTTTTTCAATTACTCTTATATAGTATTAGGTCGTGTAGTTCGTCTATTGAATTATTGTGATGTGGTGAGACTCGGTCTTTCTTAAACCCTTGTCATTTTAGTAGGATTATTTTCATATTTTTGGGGAATTACAATTATCATGGTTGGGGGCATATCCCAATCTAGTTTAGTATTCTAGTTTTAGAGGATTTTGTTGATAAGGTTGGGATGGCTTCTTGTTTTTACTCTTAGTTCCTCAATGAGAAATCTCTAATGTGGAGTTCCTTTAGTCTATTGATATGCTTGCTCAATTAGTAGCGTCATAGTCTCATCAGTTTGATCGTGTTGGTTCAACTGTAAGTTTTTCTAAGGTTACTCAGGTTGGATAGTTCATGAGGTTAAATACCCCAACCTTTATAGGCTATAAGGTTGTGGAGGATCCTTAAGGATTTATTGATAAGATAGAGAAATTTTTTAGGGTGTGCATGCAACTAATATAGAAGGAGTGGAGATTTATTGCTTATTAATTGAAAGATATAGTGTATCGATGGTATGAGGAGTGGGAACATTCAAGAGGTAATAATGTTTAGCCATCAGTATGGGATGAGTTTTTCAGTGCCTTTGTTGATTACTTCTTTACTTAGGAGTTAAAGGAATCTAAAACTGAAGAGTTTGTAAACTTGAAGTAGGGCAAGATGAGTGTGACATAGTATGCCCTAAAATTTTAATAGTTCTCTTGTTATGCTCCAGAGTTAGTGTCTAGAATGAGATTCAAAATAAGAAAGTTTACTTTTGGTATGTCCTGTGACTTGGTATTATAGTGTAATTTTGCAATGTTGAACAATAATATAGATATCTTTAGACTGTTGGTTAATATACACTATGTGAAGGATTAGAAAAAGAAGTAGGTAGAGATAGGAGAGAGGCAGAACAAAAAGTTTAGACATTCAGAGTAGGGTACAGGTCTGCATAATAATAGGAGAGATGGTAGGTAGTGGACCAAGAAGAATAATTAGGAAGGATTGTTCTTATTCATCAGCTAGTACTCTTTACCTTAAGCCTTCAGGTGATCATCGCTTTTAGGCTAGCACTGTTTCTAAGGCATAGGATGCCCAGTCTCATGCTAGTTGAACTCAGCCAGCCCCACTTTATCCTTCTTGTTGATTTTGTGGATAGCTTCACCGCGGTTATTATGAGGAAGAAAGAAATTTGTGCTATAATTATGGTCAAGTTGGTCATATGCAGTGATATTTCCCTTCAGCCAAGGTTGCTTATAGATCTAATAAGGTTTCAATCATCACTTCTTCAACTTTTATGCCAAGGAAACTACCTCAAATACCAGCACTGGATGGAATTATCTCTATTCACTTGATATGCATCATGAATCTGAGGCATCTCCTAATATTGTTACTAGTATGTTCCAGTTCTTTTCCTGTGAGATTTATTATTTTCTTGATCAAAGTTCAACCCTATCTTATGAGATCCCTTATGTGGTTGTGCACTTTGATTTTTGTCCTAAAAGGATCTTCGACCCCTCTTCTATCTCAACACCGGTGGTGATTCTATAATTTCTAGAAAAATTTATAGGGGTTATGTAGTGTCCATCTTTCATAGGGAGACATTGGTCAATTTTATATAGCTTGATATGGTGGATTTTGAAGTAATCTTAGGGCTGAATTGGATTCATTTGTGCAATGCTTCTCTGGATTGTAGGACCTGAAAGGTCAATTTTCATTTTCCTAATGAATCGGTGGTTGAATAGGTTAGCAGTACCTTAGTACTTAAAGGCATGTTTATTTTCTGTCTTAGAGCGTGCAATTTGATTTACAAAGGGTGTTTACATCATCTAGTTCTAATTAAGAATTCTAACTCTGATAGTCTCTCTTTGTAATCTATATTTATGGTTAATGAATTTCCTAAAGCCTTTCCCAATGATCTTTCTAGAATTCCTCCTAATACGAAAATATATTTTGGGATTGATCTTCTATTATATACTTGTCTGATTTTCATTTTAGCTTGTATAATGGATTAGGCTGAATTGAAGGAGGTTAAGAAGCAGTTAAAGGATCTTCTTGATAAGGGTTTCATTCATCCTAGTGTTTCTCTATAGTGTGCTCCTATACTTTTGCACAAAAGAAGCTTAGGTCTCTTTGGATTTGTATAGACTATCGACAACTTAACAAGTTCGTAGTGAAGAATAAGTATCCTCTTTCTATAGTTTATGAACTATTTGACCAGCTTCAGGATGCTAGGTGTTTATCTAAGATTGATCTTCGTTCTAGCTACAATCAGTTAAAAATTAGGGAGGTTTATATTCCCAAGAGTTCTTTCTAAACCTAGTATGGCTATTATGAATTTTTGGTTATGTCATTTGGGTTGACTAATATTCTAGTTGCTTTTATAGATTTCAAGAATCAATTTTTCAAGCAGTTTTTAGATTTGTTTGTTATAGCCTTCATTGATGATATCTTAGTGTACTCTAAGAGTCAGGAGGATCATTCCAATCACCTCCGAATGGTGTTGCCTACTCTTAAGGGTCAGTAATTGTATGCAAAATTTTTAAAGTACGAGTTTGGTTAAGTATTGTAACCTTTCTTGGACATATGATTTCTAGTGAGGGGATCAAGGTGGATCCACAGAAAGTTAAGGAAGTTAAGAGGTGGCCTAGCCTATGACTACAACTATCATTAGGAGCTTCTTGGGTAGGGCTGGTATTATAGGAGGTTTGTGGTAAGTTTCTCTTCTATTATTTCTCTGTTGACTAAGCTAACTCAGAAAAATGTTATGTTTCTCTTATCTGAAGATTGTAAGGATAGTTTTGAGAAGGTGAAGGATAAGTTAACTTCTTCTCTAATTTTTACCCTACCTGAGGGTAGTGATGGTTTTGTGAGATATTATGATGCATCCCCTGTGGGAATAGGTTGCATCTTAATGTAACATGGTAAGGTTGTGGCTTATTCTTCTAGATAGCTTAATGTTCATGAGTGGAATTATCCATCTCATGATCTAGAGTTGGTAGTTAAGGTTTTTAATTTAAAAATTTTGCATTATTATTTATATAGGGTGCATGTGGACATCTATTTAGACCATAAAAAATTGCAGTATATATTTACGTGAAAGAGTTGAATCTTAGGCAGAGGCGGTGGATTGAGTTGCTTAAGGATTTTAACATGAGTCTTCACTAACATCTAGGTAAAGATAATATTATTAATGATTCTATTAGCAAGTTGTCTATGGTAAGATTATCTCATGTTGATGAGGATAAAAGAGGGTTAGTGAAGGATATTAATAGGTAGGCTAATTTGGGAGTTTGTCTCTTGGTATCGAATGATGGAGGAGTGATTGTTCAATAAGTGGTGAAATCATCTCTTGGTGCTGACCTAATAGAGATGCAGTCTTTGGATCCCATAATTATGCAGATTAAGGATGATGTGGGTCAGTAAAAGGTTACAACATTTGAGATTGAGGAACATGGCATCTTGAAGTATCAAGTAGGTTTTATGTTCCTGATGTTGCTGTGGGAAAGGATTTTGACTGACAGTTCATTTGGGTTTAACTACGATGTACCATGACTTGAAGGAAATCTACTGGTGGAATAATATGAAGAGAGATATGGTGAACTTTGTGCCTAAGTATATGACTTGTCAATAGGTCAAGGTTGAGAATTTGAGGCCTGGTAGAATGAATGAAGAGATAGAGTTTCCTAAGTGGAAGTGGGAGATGATTAATATAGAATTTATTACGGGTCTTCTATGGTCTCGCAATTAGTATGATTCTATTTTGGTCATTATAGATAGAATAACTAAGTTTGCTCACTTCTTGCCTGTGAGGTCATATTACTCAGGGAAGAATTATGTTAATTATTTCATTCAGGAGATTGTGAAGTTTCATGGTGTGTCGATGTTTATCATTTCAGACTGAGGTATATAATTTTCTTACTTTTGTCATTCTTTTTAGAAAGGTTTAGGTACGCAAGTGAACCTTAGCACCATTCTACCCTCAGATGAGTGGGCAAGCAGAGCATACTATTTAAAATTTGAAGGATATGATAAGGGCTTGTGAGATGATTTAAGAGAAGTTGGGTTGATTATTTTCATCTTATTGAGTTTCATAACAGCTATCATTCTAGTACTCGAATGGCGCTTTTGAAACTCTCTATGGTAAGAGGTCTAGGCCTCGTATTGGATGGTTTGAGGTGGGTGAGACTAGATTGTTTGGTCCGAACATATTTCACCAAGCCATGGATAAGGTGAAGGGGATTAGAGATAGACATAAGAATACTTAGAGTCTCCCAAAGTCTTATGCAGATGTAAGGCAAAGAGAATTGGAGTTTGAAGTTAGGGATTGGGTATTCCTGAAGGTTTCTCCTGTGAAGGAAGTCATGAGGTTTCGAAAGAAGGGAAATCTAAGTCCCTATTTCATTGGTCTATATTAGGTTGTGAGGAGGGTCGGGAATGTTGCTTAGAAGTTATATTTTCCTCCAAGTTTAGGATCTACTCATCCGACTTTCCATGTAACTTTACTGAACAAGATTGTGGTTGACCCTTCTTTGATAGTGCCTGCTAAGGATGTTGGGGTTTCGAATTCTTTCTCTTACGAATAAGTCCCAGTTCCGGTATCAAATAGGAAAGTTAGTAGCTTGAGGACTAAGGATATCCCTTCGATAAAGGTACTTTGAAGGAATCAAAAGGTGTAAAAAACAACATAGAAGTTGAGGACGATATGAGAGCCAAGTACCCATTCTTGTTTCTCCCATTAGATGGAAGTGCATAAGGTACGAGTTTTATTTTCCTCTTATTGTACTTAGAATTTGTCTTTGGATTTTGTTTTAATAGTTATTTATTAGAGCTAAGGTTGCCTTAACTTCTTATTTATGTACGAATAATCCTAAGGGGGTGTAACATAATACCCTAGGTTTCTGGACTCTAAATTTCTGAAGTAAAGTTGAAACTGCTATGACCATGACTCAGGTGAAGAGTTATTATCACTCATAACGAGTCGTAGGGTGGGACTCATTGTCCCACTAGTGAGTTACCTAAGAATTCAGCCCCTAGTCACGAGTCATCCTGATGACTCGTTATGTTAGAAACTGAGTCGTTATATGAGACCCGTTGTCATAATAGTGAAGGTTCAGGATTTTGATCCTCCAGGTAATAACTCATGGTCAAACCTCACGAGTCGTTACCTAAATCGTGATGATTGGGCGTAGATTTTCCTACACATTTTAATTAAGGTCATTTTGCACTTTTCCTCCCATCTAACTGTTATCCCCCTACTTAAAACACTCAAATACCATTTTAACATCAGTTATCAAAATTAAAACACTACTTTTTCCTCTTTAACACTCAAGGCAAGAACTTTAGGGTTTTTCAAGATAGTAATCATTCAAGCTCTAGACTCCCGAATTCTTTCAATTTCTTGGTACTTCTGGCATGTCTCTCATCCCTAACCTAAATTTTATACTATGGCATATGTTTTAAATCATTGTTCATGTGATTTAATTATTGGGTTTGAAATTGGGTTGAGGGCTTTTGATGATTATAACTTAAATTATATTTTCCAAGGTTTAAATATCAACTATATACTTAAATTGATCATTTTTTGGACTGAATGAGTGCATTATTGTTGGATTTGGAAAGGGGAACATAGGCATTATGAGTGCTTGGTAATAGCATTAACCTCCACCCACCTGCATGATTTTTTTTTAATTTGGAGTTTGTATGATTAAACTCACTTTTGAAACTACTGCATTACACCAATAGATAAATGAATAAAACAAATTTGAAAGGCCTTGGAGGCCATGGTTTTGGAATTTTTAAAGGAACTTAGGAGTCAATTGGTTAATTAGAATGGATTGGCATGATGATATAAACTTGCAAGAATAATTGGCATAATGATACCAAAGTGGTAAATGCCTTAATATAAGACTCATGGGTTAATGGTTTGGTTTATATGTGAGCTATTTTAATTTGGGCTTAAAGGGGGTTGTGTTTCTCAGCATACAAATAGAGGTCCTTGGGCGACCAATACAGGAAATCACGTTTGCCTGTGTAGGAGTCTACATTACCGTATTATTGGTTTACACATTATATTTTGGGAATAGTTAGTCTTTGTGTCTTTAGCCCTTCTTTTGCATTCCTTAGTTCGTATGGCTAACATGCACTATGCCCTTTCAGCAGGGGGAGATAACCCCATATAACCCATGGGTTCCCTTCGATTGGACAAAACTATATAGTCTAGGTTTATATTTTATAATATCATGTTCATAACCATTGCCCTATCCAAGCATCGTATATAAGTATCTATGAATTTTTGCATATAGTTCTGATTGATTTTAGAAATGGAATTACCTTAACACTTTCCCTGATTTACATATAGTGCTTATCCCACTGATCGTCCCTAGACATTACATCATTTCATGCTATAGGGTCAAAGGGTTTTTTTACTCGTATACAGCATTAGGTGGTATGGTTCGCCTGTTGAGTTCTTATGATGCTGTAAGCCTCCATCCTTCTAAAAGTGTTATTATTCTCATTAGGTTTCTTTTTATATTTTTTTGGGAATTGGTATTTTCATGGTCGGGGGCATGTCTCGATCTAGTTTGGTATTTTTGTTTTGATGCTTTTGTAGGATAGTGTGGAATAGTTGCTTTTTTTGACTCTTAGTTCACATTTGTATTATTTGATCTACTTATTATTATGTTTAGTCGAATTTCATTGTTTATTATCATTATTATTGTGCTCTTCAGGTAAGGTTAAAGGGGTGTTCTCCGACCCATGATGGGTTAGATATACCCGTCACGGCCAGGTCTTACTTTGGGTCGTGACATGAGGTTTGGGAAGAGGGCAGCCTAAGGTACATTAACCCATTTGTTATACGTTGAAAATTTGGGGAGGTTGCTTATGAGTTGGCCATACCTCCAGACATTTCATCCATTCATCTAGTTTTCATGTATCTATCTTTCAATATTATATTACAGATGAGTCTCATGTACTTCATTGGGACTCGGTTCAGTTGGATAAGAAGTTGACCTTTGTTGAGGATCCATCCAACATGCCATAGATGTTAGATGGTTGCATTCTAGAAATATTTCTATGGTTAATTTTCAGTGGAGACACCCTCCTATTGAAGAGGCTACTTAGGTGGTCAAGTCTGACGTACGTAGTAGTTACCCTCAGCTTTTTACTGATTTGAGTATTTCTTTGCCTTTTAGATCGAGGATGAACTTGTGTTTAAGTGGTGAACATTTACATAACCTTAATTTTTGAAATTCTACCATCAGAAAAAATTTGTGCTAGTTTATGGTCTATTAGATGCTTGAGAAACCATGTAGTTGACTACGGTGAACATTTGTTCTTTTGAGTGTTGAGTGGCAATTTAGACTGTGCCAGCAAATTCAAAATTTTAAAATATGGGTTTGTAGAGGGGTTGGATCAATTTCGAGACCTTTATATTTCATTTTGATCCTTAATTTGGAAAATAGTAGAAAAAAGTGTCTTGGGGTTGATATATTGAAAACAATCTTTTTTCAAAAATAGGACATCTCCAGTGAGTTCGGAACATAAAAATTAGCCTATTATCATATAGGATTTACTTTTGTTGGACCCTTAATGAATCTCAAGGGTCCGTTTGGAAATTTTTTTGAAAACCGTGTAAATCAGCTAGTTTGCTGAATTTGGTGCAGGTGTAAGTCCTTCGTGAACATGAGCCTTTGGGTCCACACACAAAGAAGGAAAATCCCCTTTATAATAATTGCAAGTGGTGTACCGATAGAAAATGGTTATCGGGGCAGTTCCTTCTTCATGGATGTGACTGTATTGTCACGGACATGAGGGTCTGGGTCATGGACATTCACGAACACAAAGTTGAGATCGTAAATGTGAAGGCCAAATTTATTGGTCACTCAAGAGTTGACCACATTTGTGAGGCACTATTCACTGTACAGTGTAAAAGCCCTATTTTCGCATTCTTCCTTCATTTTTGGTCCTTTGAGCTTTGATTTGGGCGATTCTAGGGGATTTCTTCACCATTAGAACTTGGCCAAGCTCCAAAACCTAGGGGTGTGCATCGGCCTATTTGGTTCGATTTATATATTATCGATTTTTAATATTTAAATATGCTAAACCAATAATCAAACTAATAAGATATTTTTTTTCATGTTTTGATTTATCGATTTTTAGTCGTTAACGGCTCAATTTTTTATTTAACCGATAAGAATATACTCATAAAATAGAAATAGTAACAAATAAGATAAAAAAAATTAAATTTTAATTACAACCCAAATCTTATATGATGTGTTTTAATTTACAAGAACCTTCAAACTTGAACTGAATGTTTGTTAGGAAAAATTAGGAGTGTGTATAATTGAAATAATAGGTTTGTTAGTTTGTAAAATTTAAAGAGAAATTAAGAGAAATATATAATAAGAGTAGGTGTAACATAGAAATTTAGTATATTGTCATTTGGGTTATCCATTTTTCCAATAACACAATAAGAAAAATTAAAATTTAACCAATAAACCAATAAAAATATTATAAAATCATTAACCCGATAACAACAAACCAATAGAATTGTTATCTATTCGGTTTATTGGTCAGTTTGATTTTTACGCACTCCTACCAAAACCTTATACCCATTACTTTAAATTGATTATATCTTTGAAAATACCTTTAAATCATGATTTTAAATTGGAAATTTGGGGGTTTTACGGATAAAGTTAGAAAAGGTTTTTTCCTCTATTTGAATCTTGTTTTTAACTCGTTTTCATAGGATTTTGTCCACTAGACTTCTTTAACCTTAAGGAATGTGTTTTTAAAATAAAATTCCAGTTTTACTCATTTTGTTTTTAAACTCATTTCTTGAACTCATTTCGGACCCTACTTAAATATGGGCAATATAAATATTCTTAACCTTCGTTTAATGCATACATACAATATTTGAATGTTGTAGTTGATTCTGAGGCCGTCAGGGGAAGGCTCCGTGTTGATGTACTTTAGATAAGAACTTCATCGTTTCTAGGTAGGCTTAACTTCTTTCGGATTGAGTTGTGTAGTTAATAAATAAGTAAAGCATGCTACGTGTCGGGGGAAATAACTATGGGTTTTATGTTTTGAGATTATCTTATTGTTTTTTCCCGTGTAGGCGCTTATATTCTGTTGTGGTTGGTTTGTGATATTTGATATTGTATTTTGCCCATGTGTGGTCTTTATTTGACATCATTGGCCTTATCGCTGCATTTGGATGTCTTTATTCTAGAGATGATGTCCATGCAAAGGCTTATTTTGCTAATATTGACATGACCCGAACCAGGGCCTAGTCGTGTCGGGTGCCACAAGTCCAACCAGGACTAGAGACCACCCCCAATACACAATCGTAATCGCCCTTTACCCTATGTCGGATGAATTTCGAACATATAACAAGATCAAACAATGATTAATCAAGAATAATAATAAAATCAATAACCATATCCAACCAACCATCTAACCAAATATCCAACTGGTGCCAAACCTGATGCCAATACTAATACTAAGGCTCACACCAATACTAACACCACCAATGCCCAAAGTAGTCACATAAAGCCTCTAACCGAAAATAAAGAATATCCGGTTAGGACATGCCCCCGACCTTATCCAAAACCAAAGTCCATGACATGACCCGAACTAGGGTCAGGTCGTGTTGGGTGCCCCAAGTCCAATCGGGACTGGAGACTACCCCCAATACCCAACCATATCTGCTCTATGCCCTAAGTCAGATGAATTTCAAACATATAACAAGATAGATCAATAAATAATCAAAGACAATAATAAAATCCACAATCATAACCCCTAAACATCCAACCGAACATCCAATTGGTTTTAGCCCCCAATACAAATACCAATTCCAAGGCTAACACCAATACTGACACCGCCAATGCCTATAGTAGTCTCACAAAGCCTCTAAGCAAAAACAAATAACATTCGATCGGGATATGCCCTCGACCATAGCCAAAACCAAAGTCCAAGAAATAATCAAAAGTATGAAATGATATCCATAACATGAAATGGAGTCTTTCGGAGTATGAAAGCTCACCACTTCGATCTGACATAAATATTATCCTCGAATCTGAGTCACTGAGCAAGAGGAGTATCTTGGTCGATTACTGTATCGCGTGGGGATACAGCACCTAAAGATGGGTTAGGGGGTGAACCCTATCATGTACTTAGCAATAAGGGTAAAATAATGCCATTATTCAAACCAAAGTAAATATCCAAATGCAATAACATTCATAATATACATATATACATATAATATGCTGGGAAAGGGAACCACATTTAGCATGCACTTAAATTTTTAACATGGGCTGTGTAGATTGACCATCCTAGAACCACCCACGGGCTATATAGGTCCAGTGTTAGCCCCTGAACACGCCCCAATGTGTGTAGCCACATGAACCAGATATATCATATGGGTTGGGGATTCCCGTGTACCCTTCACCCTCCATGATATATATATAGAATTATAAACTTAGGGAATACCCGTGTACCCCACATGTATATGGTCACCATGACCAACCCTCATGTCGACAAATATGAGTTTCTAGTGTTCGTTCATTGGAATCACACCTTCACAGTTAGATATCACAACCCTCCATTATTGCCCAATTAAAACCTTTAGCACATAACAAACCACCATTTCCAGAGTAAATTACAAAGGAATTATGAAGTGGTATCATTATACTGACTATAGCTTGTAAGAAATGTCATTATCCAATACCTAGGGGGATCCCACATACCCCATATGATTTCCAATCAATTAAAACCATGGCCACCAAGCCTATTCTAAATCATTTAATTCAATCAAACTATTAGGGTTCTATTACCATATTATGCAATGCAACGTTTTCAATAAAAGTCAAACTTGGTTGTAAAAGCATTCTTATAGGCATTTTAACAAACATGTTAAGGGCATAAAGTTTCCAAAACCAAAAAACAAGAACCAATTAACCATTCCCATGCAACCACATGTTCAAACCAGCATTATAACATGAAAACCAATAAATAGAACATAGAAAAACACTATCTAACAAAGAATAACCAAAACTCCCAACATATATTTCAAAATAAAAACAAACCCAAAATAATCCCATGAAGACCATTAAGTAAAACATGCTTTTAGTTGAGCTAACAATGAGGGAGGAGTAACATGCCTTAGATGCAAATAATATTGAGAGAAACCACCCTTGGGAGCCTTAATTGACCACCTTGAGGAAACCCTTGCGTCTTTTTGAATCAAGAGCTTAAGAGAGATTTAAGAGTTTTTGATTTGGGAATAGTAGGTTAATAAATTTCCAAGAGTGTTTTAAGTCATGGGGTCAAAAGAGGTTAAGAGGGGAAATGTCGTCCATAATACCCCTAACTTAAACTGTAAAAATTCCTGCAGGTGGGTACAGTTTGGACCCCACACTCATACCCACATCATATGAGTAGTATCATTCACTCGTACCTTGATCAAAAAGTTAGACATTATATTTTGTCAAACATGCGACTCTAAGGCCCATACTCATGACCATACAATACGACTAGTATAGTCCAATCGTACCCTAGGTAGAACCCAAAGAAATTGACACTGGACAACACACGATTACACCTTAGCATTCGTACCCTATCCTCACGGCTCCTAGTGAACCACTTGTGCTCAAAACCAAGTCAAGTTACCAAGTTTCAAATTAAGTTAAGGACCAAACCATAAGACCCGTACTAACCAAGTTATATCTACAACAGAAGCCCAACTACCACACACTGGACAACTTATGACTTGGGTGACTTAACCCGTACCCACAGCACATGACATGTATGGTGAGTTGTATAATGATTAAAAGGTTCAAGACTCGAGAAAATTTAAAGGGAAAAAACCCTGGGTGTTTCAGTCCAAAAAATAAGCAAAAATATGATAAGATGTCCATAGCATGAAATAGGGTCTTTCAGAGTAAGAAAGCTGGCCACTTCAGTCTAACATAAATATTGTCCCTGAATCCAAGTCACTAAGTTAAAGGAGTAGTATGGCTGGTTCCTGCATCGCATGTGGATACAACGCCTAAAGTCGAATTAGCGGGTGAATGCTAGTATGTACTTAAGAATAAGGAGAAAGTAATACCATTATTCAAAACCAAAGTAAATAACCATATGCAATCATATACATACATATATTTACTATGCCGGGGATGGAAACTGGGTTTACCATGCATTTAAAACCTAACCTAGGTTGTGTAGCTTGACCGTACAAAGCCACCCATGGGCTACATAGGTCCAGTGTTACCTCCTAAATGGGCCCCAATATGTGTAGCCATATGAACCGGAGATATCATAGGGGTTAGGGGTTCCCGTGTACCCTTTGCCATCCATGCTGCATATATACTAGTATAAACTTAGTCAAGAACATAATAGCACCCAAGAACACGCGCAAGTGTATATAGTCTACCAAGTAATATAGTGGCCTTCAAGATGCTGAATATCGATCCCACAGGGATTTGTGTTAACAAGCTATCAAATTCTAGTTTAACAAATTGAGGAGAGTAACAAATATAGTTTTAGATTTGTAAATTAAAAATGAACTAAACTATTGCAGAAAAGAAATGACTTTGGACAATCAAAGGATAGATACCCAGAGTTAAGGATTACGAACAATCATACTACACCATTGAACTTCATTTGTTAACTTGGTTATCTTGGTTGTTGATTCGTAGGGTTAATTGTATGATCATGGTCTCCTGACCTCTAACCATTTACCTAATTTGGACATTACAACTACATCATTGAGCGGGGATGTAATGATCCAACTAAGTGATTTAAAGCTATCATCCTATATGTGAATCAAGTAAGTCTTCTAGGTACATCCCTGTCCTAGATACTAATTCAAAATTCTTATTTTATAAAAGACTACGAACATTACTTTGCTTATCCCCCTATTCTATCTTCTTATTGCCCCTCCAGAGATCACAAGGTCGATAATTAATATATTCTAAGGGTAGACAATCCTTAAAATAGTTTAAGGAAGGATAAACAAGAAACCATAATGATAAACAACTCAAACAAAGTTAATTCAAAATAAAAGTAATCATGATCTTAGCCTTAACCCCAGAAAAGGAGTTTAGCCTTTAATTGAAATATTCATCATCCAAATTCTTGGATTGATGATACAAACCATAAAGAAATAAAATTAATGGATGATAAAACCTAAAAATAAGTTGGGGTAGGCTCTAATGATGTTCCAATTGATCTAGGGTGTTCCAAAAATCTCCGAACGGAATTTAACATGCTATATTTATAGTGGAGAAGTCATAACCCATATAGGATTAAGTTTCCACATTGTCCATGTTCATCAAGGCACAATTTTCCCAATTTTGATGCTCACCGTGTCATAGTAAGTGACCCATATCCATTAGCCCGTGAAGCGGTGCAATCGCGTTGAGATTCTGGATAGGACAATTTCCATTTGGCTCTTTACCGCGAAGCTACACCTCTTTCACCACTATTAGGAATGGGATGCGGTGATGGGTATCCATTTTGGGCCCCTTCTAAATAGTTTGGTGTGCGCACGTGCCCATTGGATAGTCCACGCGCCTTCACTCTCCCTAGACATTCCAGGTATCCAAATTGTATCAATTTGTGTATTGTGCTTTCGTTGATCCATTCCAAGCCTTTTTGAGTTGTTTGCACTTGATTTGAATCTTGAATATCCTTAATATATCATTATAATCAATTAAATAAGAATCTTATGGCATTAAACACAACAATTTAGAGATCAAAACAACACAACATCCTCAATGAAGAATAAAAAACACAAGCTAAGACTATGCTAGTTTCCTTTATCTTCAACTTTATGTTTCGACTCTTGATTTGAATCAACTAAACTTTGAACATACACAAAAGTTTTTCCACATATAAATGCACAATAATAAACTTAAGAAATCATTAAAACACACTAGAATCCAATGAGATGGACTAGACATGCACCTAGCTCAAGCTAGTAACATTAGCTTCCTCGATTGAACTCTAAGTGATCATATTAAACCCTAATTCATGTGGAAACACAATTAAACATTGTAAACACATACATGGAAAATAATATGCACATTTATCTCATTAAAACACATTAAACACATCAATCATCCTCAAAAT
The DNA here is from genome assembly GCF_002878395.1 of Capsicum annuum. Lineage (NCBI taxonomy): Eukaryota > Viridiplantae > Streptophyta > Magnoliopsida > Solanales > Solanaceae > Capsicum > Capsicum annuum. The sequence goes on along the minus strand of NC_061122.1, from coordinate 105,837,545 downwards.
AAGGCTTAAAAGGCTAGAATAGCAGTGCTAGAATGCATAAAGACACCCAACATCACCACCCCACACTTTAATCCTTGTTCGTCCTTGAACAACTCTTTAAGTATAAACATCATGATCTGGAAAAACTCCACACTTCTACTAAAATTAAGACACTCAAGCTAGTACTACAATGACTACATGGAATGCAAGTTTCTATATTAAGCATGTTATGTACACAATTGGTAGCTCAAGAACACTACTTCAAAACATCCTAGCCTCAAGAATTGATTCCACATGTGGAAAACTCATGCATATTTATCAATCAATACATTACACGAATCACCCACATTCATCAAACATGTGCCCCTCACAACAAGAGAGTTACCAAAAAAATTACTCACAATAATGTAATACATAACACATTGGGTACAAGAATCAAGTTTTGCTCACTCTCATAAAGAATTCACAAGTTACACACAATGAACCATAGGATTTCCCTTAGTGTAGTACTCCACTAATATTAGAATGTTGGGCTTAGTATCAAATATGTCTTTCCAGGTTGTAATGAAAGCTAAGGGACAGGTAGAAACTATGTTGGAATAGTAACTATCTTCCCAAGTGCTTTAATGCAACACATTATCAATTAAAACCACTCTCCAACAACCAACTTAGACCATTTTTATCTACCCCATTTATTTTGTTTTCACCCCATTCATTTAGCAACACTATTGTGGGAGTATGCATTTCCCTTTTTAACACCCAATTTATGCTACGCTCCTTTATGATATCCACCCTCAACTTAAGCGATTTGTGTTAGTTGAGGTGAATAATTTCCAAGAAGAACCAGGGCCAAAACAGGTTCATTGTAAGACATTCGGGCTAAAACGTGGAACTTTTTCAAATAATTTTGCTAACTCCTTACAAAATTAATTACATATGCCAATAATGATACTTTGGGGCTTCAATTTTACCTTTCTCCTCTCATTTCTCAAACTCTTACTTACTCAACTTTACATTAAACCTCTTAGGAGCTTTTTGGATCAAAATAGGGTCTATAAAAAGGATTAGGGTACATCTAAGGCTACTAAAGAAAAAGCTAAAGGCTCAAGGGGGCTAACTAAGATTAAGCTCAAAGGGTAGGTCAAAAAGAAGGTATAAAACAAGGGTATCAAAGAAATGCCTAAATCATCTCCTAAACTCACATTTTTTATTTCACTTTTAACACACACCGAGCAAGTTCTAGACATCATATGCAACAAGGAATATACAAAAATACACATCACATATGGCACATGCTTGACTCATATAGGATCATCATAGACTCTCAACCAACAGTAGCATGAATTTAATTTTTAAGCCGCAAGAACAAGAGTCATAAACATGAGCCTAAGAGTCTCAAAAGTAGTAATTCGCCCAAATCAACATGCTTATATAACTAAAATCACTTGCACCATGCAATCAAAAATAGCACCAATAAGAATATCTAGAACGAAAAAGTTTTAACTAGGCTAATAATTGGGAATTTCCCCACCCCACACTTAAAAATCTACTTAATCTCCAAATTGAACTTTAAATTAAGTGATAAAAAACTCCCTGAGGTCTCTAAGCCCATCTAGTAGTATCTTTACACATAAAGGAGATACGTGGGACCCCACATTAAGTTTTTTCCATGCTTCTTAGCTCAGATTTTTGGTACTTAGACTTGCCATCAACTTGTAACTCAACTAAAACAAAAACTATATGAAGAAAAACTAAAAACTGAAAACAAAACATACCTACTTAACTTATCTTGGATTGCCTCCCAAGTAACGCCTGATTTAGTGTCACGGCACAACCCAACTCAACATTTTCCTCCACCTTGAGGATATGAATTTCACCCCTAACTTTGTATCCATCTTCTTGCCCTGCTCATAGGGAGGTGGTACAAGGATTAAGGAATCAAGGAATAAATTTTTCATGGTAACCCACTCATCCATAAAGTGAGCTATGTTGCTATGTTGCTTTTCTATTACAAAATTAAGAATATAGGATTCTTGTGCCTCATCTTCACACTATCTCATTATTTTAGATAATTCCATGGAGAAGACATCATCTAAATATAATGTAGAAAAATGGTTTAGGTTAGGATCAACCAATCCCTCTTTAAAATTTACACTATCCCCAACACCCTCACTCTTATTCACCTTCTTAATTTTAGTCTTAAAAGAAAGATAACAACGGAATGACTTCGATTCACATACTGGTGGTGGTATCTCCTTAATCTATTTAGCAACCATCTTTTTCGAGAACTCAGACTTCCCTGAATTTTCAGTAACTTTGTCTATAACAGGTTAGGAAGTCAACTCTGCATCTACCACCTTTGTTCTATTTTAAGGTTCTTCATTGATCTGTATACCGTTCCTCAAAGTGATTGCAATTACTTGTTCATTTTTACTTAGAAAATCACATTGAGGTCTGGTATTATGTACCTACTGTACTTGAGATATCTGCATCTCCATGTTCTTTATGAAAATCTACTGACTCTAGCGAATTGCCCCATTACTTTTTATATCTTCTAACAAATGTTCTTGATTAGGTAGAAGTTATTTCATCATCTCTTCCAAATTGGTCATTTGAATCAGGGCCTAGTTATTCTAAACCTGCAGCTACTGATTGGATTGGATTGGATTTGGACGGGTTAAATATGGATCGAGCAAAAATAGTTTGGATTGCAATCCGGCCATACAAATATGGGTAAATATGGATTTGGTCAAATATGGATTGGGTATAAATGGTTCCAACCCACTTTATCTCCTAAAATCAAAAACTTAAAACTTCTATATCATATCAATTTGACTTTTTTCCCGTTTCTTTTTTTAAATTTTTTTCTTTTTAGTTTTCTCTCTCTCTCTCTCTCTCTTCTATATATAGCCTCTAGTTTTCTTTTTTTTTCATTTTCTTTTTTTTTCTCTCTTCTATTTCTACCCTTTGCTTCTCTTTTTTTTCCTTTTTAGTCTCCTTTTGTTCAAGTTTTTTTTACTTTTTTTTTTTTCTTTTTTGGTTTTATTTTATATTTTGTATTTTTTATTTTTGAAGAACATGATTAAATCGAGTACAAATTATGAATGATAGTTGAGATATCTAACCATTCAAAATATTTGTATTCATCTTTATTTTTTTTCTTTTTCATTTTCTCCTTTTTCATTATTTTTTTCTTTCTGATTTTTTTTGTATTTTTTTTTAATTTTTTCTTTACGATTTTTCTCTCTCTTCTATCTGTAACTTCTATCTCTCTTTATTTTTTTTATTTAATGTTTTTTTATTTTTGATTTTCTTCTTTTTTTTATGATAACGAAAATACCATAAGAGCATATTGGTTTATATTCGCCCAACATTTATAATTTTTGTAAGTACACTCAAGTGGACTCCACCTAATGAACAGATACAGAGGTAGTATCCAGAAAGATCTTGGAATTACATTCGTCAAATCAAATATCTTTAGCAGTTGCAAGAAGTACACAAATCAAGGTTTCTACATACTTCCTGCCTTGCCTTACCTTGAGACCCTCGCTTCGTGCCTTACTTCTGCTCTAACGAAAACTCTAAGATGAGGAAGTTAGAAGTCGGATTTGAAGTTGGAATTTCCCATAAATCGAAGTCTATAGCTTGCAAGCAAAGTCATTACCCAACACCTAGAGGATTCCCATGTACACCACAAGAATTCTAATTAAACCAAGCCATGGCCACTAAGGCCTTTTCAATCCATTTAAAACCATTTAAGCCAATTTAAGTTCCATTACTATCTTATGCAATGTATGGTTTTCAATAAAAGTCAAACTGTGACAAAAACATTCTCACAGGCATTTTAACAAACATGTTGAGGGCATATAGTTTCCAAAACCAAATCCAAGAACCAATTAACCATTCCAATGAAACCACCTGTTCAATCCAATATTATAACATTAAAAACTATAAATAGAACATGGGAAAACATCAGCATCCCACTAGTAACAAAAACCCCTAACTTATATTTCAAAACCAACATAAACCCACAATAAAGCCATGAAAAACATTAAGTAAAAACAAGTTTTTATTTTAACTAACAATGAACGAGGAGTAACATTCCTTAGATACTAAATAATACGGAGAGAAACCACCCTTGAGAGCCTTAATTGACCATCTTAAAGAAACCCCAGCTTTTTTTTGAACTAAGAGTTTTGGTAGAGATTTTAGAGTGTTTGATTTGGGAATAGTAGGTTAATTAAGTCCCAAAATGTTTTAAGTCATGGGGTAAAAAGAAGTTGAGAGGGGAAAGGTACAGAATACCCCCAACTTAAACTGTAAAAATTCTTGCAGGTGGGTATGGTTGGACCCCTCCACTCGTACCCACATTGTACCAGTGGTACCATCCAGTCGTACCCAGAATAAAAAGTTGGACATCCATACACTTTTCATAATATGACTCATATTGTCCAACTCGAACCGATAACATATATGTAGTACCCATAATTCGTATCCAAGACATAATCAAAGAGGTTGGACACTAGACAACGTACGAATTCATTATACCTTTCATACCCTATCCTCATGGCTCCTAGTGCTCCACTCATAACCAGAGCCAAGTCAACTCACTAAGTTTCAAATTAAGTGAAGCATCAACCCAATGACCCATCACAAAACCATACGACCCGTACCACCAACCCATAACTAGAATAGAAACTTGTCCACCAAACACTGGACCCTCACCATACGACTAGTATGGTGAGTCGTATGATGATAATAAAACTCAACAGTCAAGAAATTTGCAAGGGCTAGGCCCAGGGTGTTTCAATTCTCTCCTTCTTGGATCATTCATCCTCGAATAATGGAATGAGGCATGACTGGCATGATTTAAACCCAAAACGTATCTACCATTACCTTTAACTAAGTTTGAAAACAAAGATGTTATAAAGAATACATACCTTTTACATGAATTTGTAGAGAAAAAAATAGGAATGAATACTAGGACTTCATGTCCTCTTCAGTTTCCCATGTAGCCTCTTGCACCTTGTGGTTCCTCCATAGAACCTTTACCAAGGCCATATCCTTGGTCTGCAACCGACAAACGTAATGATCCAAGATCTCAACTGGTATCTCTTCATAAGATAGGGAATCAAAAATACCAATATCCCTGAGAAGCATAATTTGTGACGGACCACTAATACACTTCCTCAACATAGAGACATGGAATGTCGAGTAAATGGAGCTCAAACTAGAAGGAAATTCTAACTCATATGCAACATTATCAACCTTTCTCAAAATCACATAAGGACCTACATATTAGGGACTGAGCTTTTCCTTCTTCCCAAATAGCATGACCTCCTTTATGAAAGACAACTTTAGGAACACCCTATCCCTAACCTCAAACTCTAAATTCTTTCATCTTACATCTGCATAGGACTTTTGTTGACTTTGGGTAGCCATAAACCTATCTCGAATCACCTTGACCTTCTCCATAGCTTAGTAAACCAAATCCAGGACAAATATATCTGCCTCACTAACCTCAATTATCTAATAGGAGACCTACACCTTCTACCATACAACTCTTTAAATGGAGAAATCTTGATGCTAGAGTAGTAGCTATTGTTGTAAGAAAACTCAACCAGAGGTAAGTAGTCAAACCAAATAGCACCATAGTCAATCACACAAGCTCAAAGCATATCCTCGAATGTCTAAATAGTTTTCTCTACTTGCCCATCCTAGTGTGGGTGAAAAGGAGTACTCAAACTAACCTTAGTCCCTAACCCTTTCTAAAAAAACTGCCAAAATGAGATTAAAACTACATACCACGATCGGAGATGATAGAAACAGGTACCCCATCAAACTTTACAATCTCTTAGAGGTACAACCTTGCATAATCCTTAGTCGAGAAGTTAGTCCTCACTGGCAAAAAGTGAGATAACTTTGACATCCTATCCAAAATAACCCAAACTAAATCAAATTGATTTCGGGATTGAGGAAGACCAGTAACAAAATCCATGTTGATTACTTCCCACTTCAATTCAGGTAACTCAATTTCCAGATACAATCCTCCAAGCCTCATGTGCTCAACTTTCACTTATTGTCATACCATGCATTTGGCCACAAAATAAGCCATATCCCTCTTCATATTGTTCCACCAATACATCTTCTTGAGTTTATGATACATTTTTTCCAAATCGAGATGAACAACATAGCGCGACTCATGTGCCTCAGCCAAGATCCTCTCATGCAAACCATTTACATCAGGAACACATAACCTTCCTTGGTACCGCAAGGTAGCGTCACCACTAATCTCAAAGAACATCACCTTCTGCCCACTTATATCACCCTTGATCCTTATTAAGACAGGATCTAACATCTGTTTCTCCTTGATTTCAGCACTAAAAGATGACCACACCACTTCCTGTAGCAATATACCACCATCCTCGGAGTCCAAGAGATGAACTCCAATGTTAGCTAAACAGTGAATGTCCTTCACTAACTCCCACTTCTCCTTATCTACATGAAATAGACTCCCCATGGATAACCTGCTAAGAGCATTAGCAACCACATTAGCTTTACCTGGGTGGTAGTGAAGACTCATGTCATAATCCTTATGGAGCTCAAGCCATCTCTTTTGTCGAGATTAAGCTCATTCTGAATAAACAATTACTGAAGGCTTTTGTGATCAAAAAAGATATCCACATGCTCTCTATACAAATAGCAACGCCATATTTTTAATGGGAACACCACAGATAACAATTCCAAATCATGAATCAAATAATTTTTCTCATACTCTTTTAACTGTCTAGAGGAATAAGTTATCGCATTTCCATGTTGCATAAGGACACAACCCAGTCCCACATAGGACACATCACAATATACCACAAATCCATTAGTTTCTTCAGGCAATGTCAAGACTGAAGTTAAAGTTAGCTTATCTTTTAACTTTTAAAAACACCCCACATAAGAATTCGACCATAAGAACCTCACCTTTTTTTAGTCAACTTAGTTAATGAGGCATCTATAGTAAAAAAAAAGCCTCTCCACAAACCTTCTGTAGTAAACAAGTAAACCTATGAAGCTCCAAATATCAATTGGAGTCATCGTTCTAGGCCACTTCTTTACCACTGCAACTTTCTATGGAACCATCATGATCCGTTCACTAGAAAGGAGATGACTTATAAAAGTGATAATATTTAACCAGAATTCACATTTCAAAAATTTGGCATATAACTGGCACTATTTCAAGGTCTACAATACAATGGGGAGGTGATTTACATGATCCACCTTACTCTTAGAGAACACCAAAATACTGTTTGTCAACACAATGACAAATAGATCCAAAAACTGCTGAAAGACCATATTCATCAAATCTATGAATGCTGCAGTGGAATTGGTCTAACCAAAAGACATCACCAAGAAATCAAAATTCCCATACCGAGTTCAGAAGAAAGTCTTTAGGATATATACCTCCCAATCATTAAATAATGATACCCAAATCGATGGTTAATTTTAGAGAAAAACTTGGCACCTTTCAACTAATCAAACAAATCATCTATTCTTGGAAGAGGATACTTATTCTTTACCGTCACCTTGTTTAATTGTCGGTAATCAATGCATATCCAAAAGAAAAAATTCTTCTTATGCACGAATAACACTGTTGTACCCTACAAGGACACACTAGAATGAATGAAATGCTTACCTAAAAGATCCTTGAGTTTCTCCCTAAGCTCCTTCAACTCAACTGGAGCCTTTTTATAAGGAGGAATAAAAATTAAATGAGTTTCCAGAACAAGATCAATCCCAAACTCAATATACCTATTACGAGAAACACCAAGAAGGTCATCAGGGAAGACCTCAAGAAATTTATTCACCACCGGGACAAAATGCATAGAAGGATCATCCGAGTTAGAATCTTTAACTCGAACTAGATAATAAAAAGTATGCTTGGAGATTATTCCTCGAGCTCTAAAATATGACACGAACTTCCCTTTAGGAGCTAGGGAACCACCCTTCCACTCAATAACTGGCTGATTAGGGAATTTAAAAATAACCTTATGGGCCCGACAGTCTAGAGAAGCATAGCATGAGTGCAATTAATCCATCCCTAATATGACATCAAAATCCACCATATCGAATTCAAACAAATACACCAAAGTTTCTTTACTACCAATAGATACCACACACCCCCTATAGACTCTTAAAGCAATCAGAGAGCCACCTACTATGGTAAAATATAAAAATGGTCTTAAATAACATCAGGACCAAAACTAAAATGCGCAGCCATAAATAAGATCACATAAGAGAAAATAGACCCCAGATCAAGTAAATAGTACATATCACGGGAAAAGAGTTTCAACATACTATTCATGACATCAAGTGATGCCTCAGAATCTAGTAGGGTAGTAAGAGCATATAGATGATTTTGACCAGTGCCAGAACTAGATAGTGCACCCTTTGGTTCTGAAGCTGATGATGAAAAAACTGGAACCTTGTTCTCCCTTAAAGAAGCCTTACCAACCTGACAGTTTCTAAGTATATGCCTTGGTCGACCATAGTTAAAGCACATGTCCCTCCCCTCATCACAAAAACCCTGATACATTCTATAACATAACCTACAAAAAGAATATGATAGAGCTGACTTGGCCTCACTAGCTTAGGACTGGGTCCCATGTGCCCTGAAGTTATCGCCACCATAGAAATACCTATCATCCGATGGTTTTAGATAGGGAGCACTAGCCATAGAGTAAGACCTAAAATTGCCCAACTTTTATTTGGATCACTTCCTACCATTCCTTCCATTCTACTATTGGCCACCACCTTACTTATAGAACATAAACTTTTTGCCCTGCCTCTCCCCTATCTCAACCTACTTTTTCTTTTCATTTTTTAGCTATTGCATATACACAACTAACCTAGAAATATCTATGTCCTTGATTAACAAGGAAGTCTTACTCTCCAATATAAGCACCCTAGACAACCCAGAAGCAAGCTTCTTTATTCTATCCCTTATGCTAGAAACCATCTTTGGAGCATACCAAGACAAATGGTAAAACTTTAAGGTATACTCCTTGATAGATAACTTACCTTGCTTCAAATTGACAAACTTTTCAGCCTTTGCTTTCCTCAACTCGTAAGGAAAAAGGTAGTCCAGAAAAGCATTAGGAAAATCCTTCCACAGAGATGACTCAATATTATCTTCCCTTTCTTGATACCATTCCTCATACTATTGAAATACCACATTCTTCAACTGATAGGCAGAAAACTCTACACCCTTCACATTCATGGCATGCATAACATAAAAGATCTTTTCTATCAAATCTAGAAAACCATAAAGATCCTCCTCCACATTAACACCATTAAAGGTTAGAGGGTTCAACCTCATGAGATGGCCAACCCTTGTCACCTCAGAAGATGAAGTAATAGGAATACCCTGCTTAGACTGAGAAAATGCCCACTGCCCCAACATATAAATAGACTAACCAAATTTGGCATTCATCACTTCAGCATGGGGATTTTGAGATGGAGTAGAGAGAATTAATAGAACTCCAAACTATTTGAAATTGAAGCCCTTGATCAAGCATGGATCCCATAAGTAAAATGGGTCCCATCAGCATTGTCCTTAGTTGGGATAAGGGAGTTTCTATGAGCTTTGGATCATCTAGAAGGCATGGACTTAAAAGAAAAAATACAAGAATTAGAGGAAAATTTGGGACCTTAGACTCTATAGTTTGAAAAAATAACACAAGAAATAGAAACATTCATAAATTACTTATAGCCCTTCTCTTATGAGTGTGGCGCGCTATACACCTTTAAAAGAGACTCTACTCGACACAACTTTGTGGAATAACAGGTGACTATGAACCTAAGGTTTTTATACCAATTTAACACTACCAGAACTAAGGCCTAGTCGTGATGGGTGGCTTACGTATAACTAGGACCGGAGACTACCCCCAATACCCAACTGTAACTGCCCTGTACCCTACATTAGATGAATTCCAAACATATAATAATATTGACAAATAAATAATCATGGACAATAATAAAATCCACAACCATATTCAACCAACCATCCACCTAAATATCCAACTAGATCCAAACCCCAATGCCAATACCAATAATAAATATGGCACTAATACCAACATCGCCCATGCACAAAGTAGTTACACAAAGCCTCTAACAAAATACAAAGAATATCCAATCCAGACTTGTCCCGTACCTTAGCCAAAATCAAAGTCCATGAAATAAGAAAAAGTATGCCAAGATGTCCATAACATGAAATGGGGTCTTCTTGAGTATGGAATCTCACCACTACAATATGACACAAATGTCATCCCTGAATCCAAGTCACTAAGTAGAAGGAGTAGTATGGTCAATTTTTGTATTATGTGGGGATATAGCACCCGAAGATGGGTTAGTGGGTGAACGTTAGCGTATACTAAAGAATAAGGAGAAAGTAATGCCATTATTTAAAACCAGAGTAAATAACCATATGCAAGCACATATATACATATATATACTATGTTGGGGAAGGGAACTGGGTTTAGCGTGCATTCAAAACCTTAACTTGGGCTATGTATCATGACTGTCCTAAAACCACCCATGGGCTTAATGGGTAAAGTATTACCCCCAGAATGGGCCCCAGTGCATATAGCTGCACGAATCAGAGATATCATAGGATCGGGGATTCTCGTGTACCCTTTGACCTCCATGCTACATATATACAAGTATAAACTTAAGGGATTCCCAAGTACCCCACAAGTATATGGTCACAATGAGCAACCCATAGGTCGGCAAACATGATTTTCTAGTGTCCAAGCATTGGACTTACACCTTCATGGTTATCTATCACAACCCGCCATTATTGCCTAATTAAAAACCTTTGGCACATAACTAAACCACCAATTCTAGAGTTAGTTACCAAGGTATTATGAACTGGTATCGCTATACCGACTATAACTTGCAAGTAATGTCATTAGCCAAAACCTAGGGGATTCCCATGCACCTCATATGTATTCCACTTAAACTAATCTATGGCCACAAAGACTTTTTAAATTCATTTAAAACCATTTAAACCAATTTATGTTCCATTACCATATTATGCAATGCAAACTTTTCAATAAAAGTCAAAACTATATGACAAAAACATTCTCATTGGTATTTTAACAAACATGTTAAGGGTATATAACTTCCAAAATCATAACCAAGAACCAATTAACCATTACCATTTAATACCATGTTCGAACCAACATTATAAAATAAAAAACCATAAATAAAACATGGAAAAACATCACCAACAATTAGTAACCCAAACCCTCAACATATATTTAAAAACCAATAGAAACCCACAATAATACCATGAAAACTATTAAGTAAAACATGCTTTATGTTTGAACTAACAATGCTGAAGGAGTAACATACCTTAGAAACCAAAGAATATGGAGAGAAACCACCCTTGAGAGCCTTAATTGACCATCTTAAAGAACCCTATCCTCTTTTAAAATGACAATTTTAGAGAGATTTTAGAGTGTTTAATTAGGGAATAGTAGGTTAATGAACTCCCAAAAGCTTTTTAAGCCATGGTGTCAAAAGAAGTTAAGAGGAAAATGCCCAGAATACCCCCAACTTAAACTATAAAAATTCTCGTAGGTGGGTACAGTTGGACCCCCCCACTGATACCCACATCATACGAGTGATACCATTCAATCATACCTAGAACAGAAAGTTGGACATCCACACACTTTCCGCCTTATGACTCCCCTTATCCTACTCATACCCATAATATTTGAATAGTACCCATAAGTCATATCCAAGACAGAATCAATGGGGTTGGACATTGGATAATATATGACTCTACTATACGACTCATAACCTATCCTCACGTCTCCTTATGAGCCATTCGTACTCATATCTAAGTTAAGTCACTATGTTTCAAATTAAGTGAAAGATCAACCAAATGACCCATTATCAAACCATACGACCCATACCATTAAATAATAAACACAACAAAACTTAACCACCAAATACTTGACATCCTTCGTGTTGGGTCACATGACTCATACCCTCACTATATGACCAGTATGGTGAGTCATATGATAATCAGAAAGAGCAAAACTCAAGAAATTTACAAGGACCAGGACCCATGGTGTTTTAAATAAAGATCTTATTTGAGCATTAACTACCTTTATCATGATAAAAATACATGAGTTAGGGGTTGATATGATATTAATAATGTATTACATGTATATTTGTTATTGTGGTGCCTAATTGGAGTTTATGATCATGAATTATGGATATATTGTGTTGATTTCTAGGCTTACTTATATATGTATATATAGGTGTGTATGTGTGTGAGAGAGAGAGAGCGTGTATGTAAGATGGATTGAATATCATTATATTGTGTTGATTGTGACCATTACATTCCTCATTCCATACATATACACTCATCAGATATTAGTAACATTGAGAAAAACTATTTTGAAAGAAAATAAGATATTATTATATAAACCCCCTCCATGAACACGGGTCTAAAAGATAAGTTGATATTGAGATATGAGATATAGTTTATGGGTTGTGAACACCCAAGCATCCTACCTTGGAGCTGTAACCTCAGTGGGTTTATATATAAAGTCATGCTATATCTTTCATCATTTATCCCATCTGCCTGAAATTACATTGCATTCACATATAAATCTATCATGATTTCCTTAGTTTTTCTTGACTTGTGTTTAGTTCAGCAAATTCTTCATGTATATATATGTTGTTTTTATTTTTTTTTATGTATTAAAACTATTAGTGAAGATTGTGTAAGATACTGTCTGAGACTTTTTTGTTTGTAGGTGATGTGCTAATAGTTTTTTATTTTATATATTAATTTCAAATTTGTTCAGTCGTCCTATGATACTTACTGAGCACAAGTAGACTATACTCACAGCTACTATTCCCTTTTGGTATAGATCCGAGTATAAGTACAAGACATAAGAACTGATTTCATATGGATTGGAGTGGTGTTCAACATACTGGGTCCTCTGTGAATTTCATATCCAACACCAGGCCTCCTCTTTTTTCACTTTATGTCTTTATTTTAAATCTAGAGACAGATATGTATTTTCAGATTTAGTTATGTACTATATGCTCTTACACTATGATACAAGATTTTAGGGACTTATGATATTTCATTCAAACTTTTATTTGATTTAAGTTTCATACTAACTTGACTTCTTTGTAGAAGTCTCGCCTTTGTTTATGTATTTTCTGAGTTTAGTTTTTCTTTATCAGTTTGGGTGATTGGCTTGCTTATGAAGGTGGAGCCTTTTAAGTGCCACCATGACCTATTTTTGGATTGTGACATCAAGCTCGCCTAATAGTTTTTGTATCAATTCTATGTAAAAAAAAAAAACTCAATTAGCTATATTCACAAAAACAAAATTCCTTAAGTATTATTGACCCTTAGTCCTCAAAAGCCCTCATCATGATTCTAAATAATAAGATTTAGAGGATGTGAACTCAATGAAAGTAATTATATTTACATATTCTCTATTTGAAAATAATGTGAGGTGAGTTTTGTTGGAGCCTTCCATCAAAGCATAAAAGGTCCGACTTCATGCCTTTACTATCTTTGATCTTTACAACAACATGCTTATTTCTTTTAATTTTTTAATCAGAAACTTTCAACTGAAATACAAACACAAGAAATAATAAAAATAAAAGGATTCACCATCAATTGTTAATTATGTATAACTCATATATAATCTTAAAAACTATCAACTAAGAAAATAAAGAAGGAAAAGATAATAATAATAATAATAATAATAATAATAATAATAATAATAATAATAATAACAAATTCAAGAAAACAACTTTAAAAAATGAAAGTAAAAAGAAAGTATATGAATTGTCCAAGCTTTAATAACAAACTAAAAACCCTTGAAATTGGTTGAAAACTAATACTCCTAACTTATAATGGGATTGAAGGTAATTTTTTTTTATCATAATTTTTTTTCATTTTTATCAACCTATCATGATGGAGTTTTTCCATGTAAACTAAAAAGTGTAAGAATCCTGGATTTGATCATTATACCATACGTTAGTATCATAGTTTCCTTAATTGTAAATACTTGCCTACTGCCTATCAATTTTTGACCAAATTTTATCGATCTTTTACAGCCACCACTGATGCATTAGTTTAACTAATTAAGTGAAAACCAATTCTTCCTACCCATTCATAATTTCACACGGCTCCCATAATTCACCCATTAATAAAAAGAAAAAACTATAAGAAGTGACATACTTAAGATCATAATTACGCAAAATAGCAACATTTTTACTAAATTGGGTTTTGTAGCAAAAATAGAATAATTTTAGTGGGACCATGCCACTTTAGTATGTTGACAATTATCAATGGTACTTGTCCACTTTTCAAGCTACCACTTTATCTCTTTCCTTTTTCTTACTTTACTATTTATATTTTTTTTAATTTCTCCTACTTTTCAGATTTCCCTTTAAATTTCCTACTTTTTCTCACATTTTTCTCACATTCTAGATAAAGATTGTGTTCCACAAAATGAAATAAACATTAATTTTCAGTTCTTACATGTTATTTCTTTCCTAAATTGTATATATTTTTTTATTCACCATTGTTATTGCTATTTTTTGAGCTCTTTAGTTGTTTGATTATGGAGGCTTGCTCTAATGGCAGAACACGTACCATATAGAAGATCAAATACAGGTATACCACCCATCATTTAGTTTCTAATAATCCATCATCCTTTAGTATTGGACAATCTCAAGAAGAAATTGTTAAAGTGATTTCAACATTTATACAGTCGAACAAAATTAGTGAGCGACAAAGATGTGAGATTGAAGCATCGTAACGATCAAGGGAAGATAGGCCGAAGTTATGAAACAAAAGGACTAGAAAAAAATTTCATCTTCAAACCACACACACCCCCAAAAAAATTTCAAAAAAACAGAGAAAAAAAAGAAAAACAAAAAAAATTAGAGAAACAAGCAAAATTTCAAGTCCTGATGTTGAAAAATCTTCTAAATATGATTTAGATGAAGATAAAGGCAAAGAAGTATTTGTATACATATTTAGATAATGAGTACTCATTTGTCTATATATACAAATCTTATTGCATACATATACATTTGGGGAATGTATGTATTTGTATTTTATATGTGCATATGTCAATTCATATGTATTTTTATACAGTGTTAGGTTTATATTTGGACTGTTTTGTATCCTTAGAGTGTAACATATGTATTTATTTATATTTTTATGGCAAAATATATATCTTTTTATATATTTTTAATTTCCTATATGTAAATATATGTACTTGTCTATTTTGTAATAGAGATTTATGTCCTATATGTATATATATACATATGGGTCAGATATGTATTCTGTATATACATATTCAAATCTTTATGTACTTTTGTACAATGTTGGGTGTGCATTTGGATTGTTCTGTGGCCTTTTCAGTGTAACACATGTATTTATTTATATTTTTATAGTGAAAGATAATTATACTATATATTTTTGAATATGTATATATATATACACACATACATACATACATACATACATACATACATATAAGTCAGATATGTATTTTGTATATTTTGGATATGTGTATATAATATAGATTTATGGTTTTTTGTTGTATAGGTGTTGAGTGATTCCATATTCATGGAAAGAAAAGTTTCAAATTTTGTACCATATATGTGTTATCACATAGATAATGATATTGAGGGAGATTTTAAGGCTATATTGTCTAAGTAGAAGTATATGATTTTTTCTAATTAGAATATTTTTTATTGTTACACAAAGAAGAGGCACTGTGTAGTGCAAGCACAATTGTCCAGATGTTGTATGTCACTTGAGACTAAGTATAATTCTACTAGTGCAATAATCATTTGTACAAATAGCACAATTCTACTTTTTACTCCGACAGAGTTTTCTTTAATTACTGGTTTGAATGTCATTACTAACAAGAATGACTTTTTATTTTCTTAGGAGGTACCAAGCAGGATGCTTGAGTAGTAGTTTTATGGTTCCAAAATGAGACTTGTTTGCAGCAGTCTCTGACAGAATATAGGGGAAGAAAAATGATGACGATGCATTAAAGTTTGTTATTTTGTATCTTATACATGCTTTTGTGTTATCAAATGTTAATACTGTTGTTATAAAATGTCTCTATTTTAACTTGGTGAGAGTGATAGATATATGGATTATCCATGAGAATCTATATCTTTTGAGGATTTGACTAAAAGTTTAAACAAGAAGTTGAAAGACAGAGGAAAGATGTATTTGCTCTAGGGAATGCTACTTGCTATTCAAGTGTGGTTGTATAAGTTTTTCTCAAATATTCCTCCAAATATTGCTTTCGAGATCGAATTCTCCGACTGTTAAATTAGAAGACAAATATACCTCTTCCACACTTCGAATTTCTTATGGATAATATGTTTAATGAAGAAAATGTAAAGGTTTGTATTTTTTATCAAACTTTTTATCAAACTTTTATATGTAAATTGACATTTTATTATACAATACCCATAATCTCTATGCATTTACCTTTACATATATAGTGTCAGATACATATAAATATACGTATACATAATGAATATGTATATTCATTTATATGTGCATTATATATATATGTATTTATATACATATAGTTTATGTAAATGCATTTGGTTTGTTATTTCCTTATTTTTTTACATTTAATCTTTGTACATACAATGCAAGTTTATTGCATTTAATTAAATATATATTTTCTATATCGTAGGTTGATTTTATGAACATTGAGCCAAAAAGGAGAGAACTTGAAACCTATCAAATACCCCAGTAGGTTGAAGTTGTAGTTGAATCTCATAATGACCATGTGGTTGATTTAGATGATGATCCTTAGGAAACCCCATTACTAAAGATTTATGCAAGATCCAAGAAGAAACAAAAGTCTGGTTCATCTATCTCACTAGTCAAGAAAAAATTAAAGAAGTAAAAACACAATGTTGTTGATGAGTATACACCAAAAAGAAGACCATCGCCTCGGGATGTAAAGTTACTTAGTGTGAAACCAATTGTTAAATCGGTTCAAGCACGAGCTACATTAGCTTCAAATCGACCGAACATCAAGAAACACCATGATAAATTTTCATTTTGGTCTAGTCAGTTGTGCCATCTTAAAGTAGTTCCAAAGATGAGATGTAGTTATTTCCAAGAAATTCATTGAATTATTTCGTGATGAGGTAAGCTTTTGTAATAAATATGTATATTTTTTTGATTGCTAATTGATTTTATTTGGAAATAGGTTCGTCAAGAGTTGAAAGACATTTGTAGTCTAGTATTAACAAAGTTTGATCTGATTATGGATACAATCAAAGGAAACAAGGTACAACATTTATTAGTCAAACAGAATAAAAAATACATATTTTCTTATATATATTCTCACTTAAAGATACATATTGAATTTACATATGTATTTTGTATATGAATATATATGTATTTGAATACATATGTATTTATATACAAGTATTTTGTGTATGTATTTATATACATATTAGTTTCAAACACATATGTATTTTTACATATATGATTATATATAACTTGGTGATTGTACTTGTATTTGTATGCATAGAAATAATCTCAAGAGAAAAATCTAACCAACCACATATTACTCAAGCTGTCATAAATGCATCACCCAAACACTCCAGTACAAATGTGGTGCATGGTCCGAATAAGAAGATTGATAGTGCATTGGTAATATTTGATTTATATATTCACAATGTATATAAATAGACTTGAATACTATTTGATATTTTGTTTCTTCATGTGTTTGAAAGGGAAATATTGTTCAGGATCTATATTCTGGTATTAGCCCCACTAATATCTATGTTGATCAACTAAAAGATGTATCTAATTCACAATTCCTCTTATTCGATAAACTGCTTCGAAGCATCAATTTGAATTATATACACTCTGAGCTAGTTGTTCATGATAATTCTCCGATATGCAACATACATCTCTTTTGGATTTAATCTTATTTATAAATTTCACATCATTCAAAGTTATTTAAACATTTTTGTAGACCACAAATGAGAGTGGAGATGTAAGTGCAAATACATAAAGACATGGTGCAGTGGGAACATATTCAGAGGGGCATATTAAGACATAGTGCCCAGTCATCTAGTAATAAGTACTGAAAAAAGAGTGAACCAATTTTATCTGATTCATAATTCACACTCCTTGACGAGCTTCTATGTAGTCTTAATACCTTTCTGAATCCTAAATGAGGTGTCATCATACATCCAAATTAACCACTATTAAAGAACAAAATCATATACTAATGGAAAGGACTAAGCGACCATCTAGATTTAATGAATCACCATACACAATGAGATTTAGTTCAGAAGTTGGTAAGTACCCAAACTTATATACTTTATATGTAGACAATGTCACTTATGTATTTAGACTGTAATGTATTCTTAGAGTAGAATCTCTATATTTGCGATGTCATAATAGGTATGTATTTTTGTATTTGCATTATTATGTTCCCACAGACTTGTATTTATTCTTTTGATTTTGCTTTAGATATGTATTTAGTATTTGCATTGTGGCTAGACTAGTATCTGTATTTGGGATGTCCTTGTAGATATGTATTTTATATTTGTATTATGATGTGACTGCACACTTGTATTTGTATTTTGATGTCTATACAACTATGTATGTTGAATTTTGATATTGTGATGTGCATGTAGACCTGTACTCATATTTTGTATTTGTATTTTTTTCAATACTAGTTGTATTTGATTTTAAGCAGCATCATTTTTATTTTTATTTATAGCGTTAGACTTTTTGTATTCTTTTATAGTATTTGTATTTTGTATTTTACATTTTGTACCTATGTGTGTAGCTATCTTTTGTGTGTGTGTTATAAATGTAGTTCATCAGAGCCACAATGTACATTCACTCAAAATCATCTTCTTGTATTTCACCAAATTCATAGGATAGAGGACACTAATGTTATCAACAAGTTCTTAAAGTGGCTTCCAGAGGATCTTCTTAAATTTCATGCAAATAGGTATGTATGTTCAACTAAGTATTGTTCTTTTATTTTTTTTATCATGACATAGCAATGTATTGATTAACTTACAATAAAGGGAAAAAAGGAACAATACAAAAGGAACAAGTCAACCATACCAGTTATGTATTTTGGGGTTCTAGCATTCGAAGATGAAAATTAGTTCTAAATTATTGGTTGTGTTGGTCAATCATGGACATACTCTATATGTATCTTATAATGTTATTTTCTATTATCTTAAAAGAATGATATATACATTGTTCATGATTTTTCTATATGTATTTTATACTTTAGAAAATTGATGTTTTCTTTTACTACTTGCAAGAAAAGTCCAAGTATGAGCCTCATAGCATATACAAACACAACATAGTAGATTGCAACTTTATGAGCATAGCTAACAATGTACTAGCAGTTTATGTTTTGAATGA
Organism: Capsicum annuum; assembly: GCF_002878395.1. Lineage (NCBI taxonomy): Eukaryota > Viridiplantae > Streptophyta > Magnoliopsida > Solanales > Solanaceae > Capsicum > Capsicum annuum. The sequence continues at coordinate 105,818,071 of NC_061122.1, read as the reverse complement.
TTCAACTCTTAATGTTGGTGAACAATAATACCATCTCAATGAGTACATAAATGGATTTTTGTATGTATGCTATAGTACCATGACATACAGTTGCTAATATTTTTATTCCTATCAATATAAATGAGAGACGTCATTGGGTTCTTTCTATATTATCATTCATAAAAAGATGTATATTCATCTATGATTCATTGCTGGTCATGATGTCGTTGTCCTTGCTAAAATTGAAAAGTTAGCCGAGATTATACTTATATGTCTTCGAACTTGATCTTGAAATGTAGGACATTGATCTTGATAATCATCCAAGCTACAAAGATAAATTGGACCTTTTTTATATGTGTTATGTGGAGGATTTGCCTCAACAACCAAGTGACAGCTTGTAAGTTTTGTAATATACATATAGCAAGTATAAGTCTATATATTTATATAGATTATATTTTGATTTATTACTTAACGTATTTGTAGGTATTGTGGATTGTATATGGTTACATATGCAGAGATTCTTACTTATAGGAAAGGTGTTCCTTCAGTTGAGTTCAATCCCGATTTGTTTCATACAATATATGCTTCACTTACGTAGGACTATGGTTTTAAAAAACAAGAAGTTAATGTTCAAAGTAATGACGAATCACCAATAAGGCCTATTAAGTAATTCAGGATAACAGACTATTATCCTCCTATAATCACATAATATTTTAAATAATTAAACAAACAAAATAAACATTCAAGACCAAATTTAGAAGATCTTATGATGGGATACAATCCGTAGAGATCATAGACATATATGAAAGAATCAAATCATAGTGTACCACCCCAAAAATTCAAGTCAATATTAGAATCATACTCAAGTTTATGACAAATCAAACATTATTTTTTCACAGTTTGGTAAATGACTTAGACATATATTAAGGCCCTAAATAACTCCTAGATTACAGACAAGTCAAAATATCCCTTACCTACTAAATTTTTGTGGAAAATATTACTATTGTTAGATTCAAAAGAGCATAACTTCTGAATTACTAATATTTTTTTATCTCAATATCCACAAAATGATATATAATTGAATTATCTTTTTAACTCCACTAGTTTCTCCTTAATCTGATATCGGAATAAAAAGTTATGGACAATTTACTGAAGTACTATCCAAGCTTCAAGTGACTACGACTCCAGGCTACGACTCATAGTCAGACCATATGGGTCATTAGGAAGACTCTTCGTAATGGAAATGGGGACCAAAACTTAGTTCCTTTGGCTATGTCCAAATAGCCAGACCCTACAATTTGCAGCCTCTGTCATCGGGACTACTTCAACGAGTTTCTTGGATGATTTTTGAGGGGTTGTTTGGTTTTTTCTGACCATTTTGACACCAAAACTACGTCGTTTAAGATTTCCAAGGACTGATTCACTTATATAAAACACCCTTAAGTGCCTCATTTCTCAAAATTCATTGTACACTAGAAATTTTAGAGAGAGAAAGAGACGATTTTCCTGTCCAAGCAAGAAATAGGGCTTTTCAACTTTTAACTTCAAATCCCAAGATTTCCTTAAAGTTTTAAACCTCAGGTATGTGGGATTTTATCAATGGGTTTTCTTCCTCCTATGGAGTCTCAAATATAACTCAATTACCTAAGTTTACTTCATCCTTTAAGCTTAGTGTTTCCATGGGTAACATATAAGTCTTAAGTTTTCAGTTTTTTTCTTTAACTAATGTAACGCCCCGAAAAAAGGGTCCCGAAGCATCACACGGTGCTTGAGGCTACGAGTAGGCCCAAGCTAACCCTTTGAGCCATTTTCATTCAGTTCAACATAATTCAAAGGGGTTTCCATAAATAATCCTCAAATATCAACAGAGTAATCATTATCCAAAAATAAAAGAATTTCAGAAAGATAACAAAATACGACTTATTAGTCAACTCCCAACATCTATACTAGTCTGATAAGCCTCTAAGAAAATCAATAAACCATCGATCCATTAGATATGCCCCAACTGACTCATACTCATTTATCAAATATAAATAATTTTAGGAAACCAACATCAGACATCACGTCCTCGGAACATGAGGACTCACCACAACAGAGGATGTAGAACAGCGTGCCCAAAGAATCACTGTTGAACTTAGAACTGAGCACCTGAACCTACATTTTAAGAAAATGCAGCCCACATCCGAAAATGTGGGTCAGTACCATGGAAAGGAACCGAGTATATGGGGGTGTATGCAATTGTATAAACATAATCATCATAAATATTTATAAGAAATATACAGGATGTATGAAAGACTCACATAGCTCAAAGAAAATCATCATAATCATGAGAGGATGAAATAAGTACAATAACACATGTGAGTCATCATATAATTTGTCAATCACTTTCAGTTCATCAACAATATCAATTCTCATAATGTAAATATCATTTAAATCTATCGAAAGAATAACTTTCATAATTCCACTTCAAATCACTTCACCATTCACCATAGACACAAGGAAACACACACACACTGAGAGATCCTATAACCGACATAAACCATGTGAGCTACATGGAGTCCAACGTACAACCCACGTTGGGGCGAGCCGTTCTATCCTTGCCATCAGAGTAGGACTATCGATATCAAATCCACACAAACTAGTGATCACTATATAAATTAGCCTCAGGCTCACTCCTATGGGGGCACGTAGTTCTAAGGAAGTAAGGTTGCTTTATACCTCCTACTCAGTGCTAAAGATTTCTCCCAGACTTAGCTTAGATCATTTCAAAGATAATCCACAACAAAACAATTTTAGTAATATATAAATATACATCGAGAGCCATCATGCTTCCCATCTATCAAAATCAACCACGTTGTGGATTTCTTTCATACTCAAGTTCAAAACAAATCCATTAAGACCAAAAGGTCAAATCATTCAAAATATCTCAAATATTCAACATTAACATGCTTATAACATATACTTTCTCAAAAAAATACAATTTTCAATGGGGATTCATGACCCAAATATCAAAATCATGATAAAATCATTCAAGATTCATGCTTTATATCTCCACACATGTAAATTCATCTTTCAAAATCATAAATATCAAGATTTGATAATAATCATCATAAGATATGGGTTCATGCTTCAAATTCGTAAAAAAATCAAATAAAAATCATGCCTTTGTAAAGAAAATTACTTTTGGGCACAAGAACGAAAGAGATTTCTTGTTGAAAAACCCCACATACCTTGAATGATGAAGTTTAGATCGATACTCATTTTTGAGATGTTAATCGTGCCTTTGAATGATGGTTCTTGGAGTTCTTAAACTAGGAACTTGGAGAATAAATTTGCAGAATTAATGGTGAACTTTGGAGGTTCCTGAAATTGGATGTAGGAGCTCAAGGTTTTCTTTTTGAGGGAATTTGATGAAATATAATATATAATGCTTCTAATAGGCTTTAATATAGGGTTTGGACGAATTTTGGGTGAGGGAGAATAACCAAAACACCCCTAAAAATCAAATAATTCTTGAATCTGTCCTTTGGTGGACTGTTTTGATAGTCTAAAGTAGATCAACCATAATGTTTTACTCCGATATCCAAATTGCATGAAACCAATTTCATTAGAAAGAGGACTCTCATATATTTCCGTTGATATATAGTGTCTCACCCAGACATTGTGTATGAGGATTTATGATCGTTTGAAGTTGACCCAAAAATTTGTTTTTGATAGGCTGCAGTAGATCGACCATAACTTTTTGCTCCGATATACATATTGGTTGAAACCAATTTCATTGGAAAGAGGACTCGCAGTGCTTTTCGTTAATATATAGTAGATCGCCCAGATTATTATGTACAAGGAGTTCAGATTATTTAAAATTGGATAAAAAATACGCCAGGCCTCTGTACTTTTTCCTGCACGTTTTACTGTTCACTACTATTCACGGTTCGATCGGAATGTTCATAACTCATCACTCAGGTGTCCGTTTTGGATGATCCATATATCGTTGGAAATCTTATTCGATACTCTACGCAATGGTGGGTTATAATCTAAGACATTCTGCATGGAAAATTTATAATTCATTATAGAAGATAGAACCCAACATGTTTACACACAAAATTTCAACAAAAAATTTCCCGGGGTATTACATCATCCCTCCCTTGGAAACATTCGTCCTTGAATGACGCTAGACATGCCAAGATTAGATAGGGAATAGAGCATACAGCTGAAATGATTCGTTAGACTCATCACCACATCATTTCTCACTCCAAATGCAACATAGAATGCATAAATTCAAGAAACTACAACTGAACACATAATAAATGATAGCTGAACTGCTGCAACTTTTATCAAAAGTGCATGATTTAGGAAAGAAAGGTACCTTCGGCTTGATCGGAGTTTGCAGAAAATAGGTGCGGGTATTTGGATCGCATATCCGCCTCATCTTCCCAAGTTGCACCCTCAACAGATTGGTTTCGCCACAACACTCTGACCAAGGGAACTTCTTTGTTCATTAGTCTTTGGATACTGAAATCAAGAATCTCAATAGGAATCTCGTCAAAAGAAAGATTTTCTTGAATGTCAGCACTCACAGAGAAATCCACTACCACAGCATCGCTAATACGCTTTCTATGCATGGAGACATGGAATATTGGATGAACAGAGGACAACTCGGAAGGCAACTCGACCTCATAAGCTACCTTACCAACATGGCTAAGAATTTTGTAAGGACCAACATAACGGGGACTAAGCTTCCCCTTCTTTTTGAATCTCTTCACCCCCCTCATGGGTGAAATTTTCAGAACACTAGGTCACCAACTTCAAACTCAAGGTCTCTCCTTCTACCATCTGCATATGACTTCTAATGACTCTACGCAGTTTTCAACCTTTCCCCAATCAACTTTACTCTTTCCATAGCCTCAAATACCGAATCAAAACCACTCACAACTACTTCACCCACCTCGAACCAACCTATGGGTGATCTACACTTCCTTTTATATAAAGCTTCAACCGGAGCCATTCCAATACTAGAGTGGAAACTGTTATTGTAAGCAAACTCTATCAATGGTAAGTAATCATCCCAACTTCCCTTAAAGTTAAGTGCACAAGCTCTCAACATAGCCTCTAAGGTATGGAGTTCTTGTCAGCCTGACCATTAGTTTGCGGATGAAAAGCAAAACTCAAAAGCACTTGGGTACCAAGATCCTTCTGAAAAGCTTTCCAAAATTGCGAAGTAAACTGAGTACCCCTATCCAAAATGATAGACAAGGGAACTCCCTGCAGTCTAACTAGCTTTTGGATATACAATCTAGCATAATCCTTAGCAGTATATGAAGTATGCACATGCAAGAAATGAGCAGACTTAGTCAACCTATCAACCACAACCCAAATAGAATCATGATGGCGTTGGGAAGGAGGTAAACCAATCACGAAGTCCATATTTATCTCTTCCCACTTCCAGGTGGGAATACTAAACTCTTGCATCATAGCACCAGGTCTTTGGTATTCAACCTTAACCTGTTGGAATGTTGCACACTTAGCTACAAACGCTGCTATATCTTTCTTCATGCCACTCCACTAATAGATTTCCCGCAAGTCTTAGTACATCTTGGTGGCACCAGGATGAATAGAATATCATGCCCTGTGCGCTTCAGCCATAATCCTCTATCTCAGATCATCAACATCCGGGACACACAATCTACCCTGCAATCTCAACATGCCATCTCCCCCTTGGGAGAAAACCTCTAATTTTTAGTCCTTCACTGATTCCTTCAATCTGACCAAACTAGCATCTAAGTATTGTTTTTCCTTCACTTCCAAAACCAAGAAGGATTCAAAACTACTCTGAACCCCTATACTACCTTCAGCAGAGTCAAATAACGATGTACATCATGAGCCAAATTTTTCTTACCTTCTACCACATGCGAAACACTACCCATGGACACTCTACTTAGGGCATCCGCCATAATATTAGCCTTTCCTGGATAGTACAGCACACTCATATCATAGTTTTTTAACAATTCTAACCATCGTCTCTACCTAAGATTCAATTCTCTCTGGGTAAACACATAATGCAGACTCTTATGATCAGTGAAAACATCAACATGGACACCATACAAATAGTGTCTCCAGATTTTCAAAGCAAACACAACAGCAGCCAACTCAAGGTCATGGGTGGGGTAATTTTTCTCATGGTGTTTCAACTGTCTAGAAGCATAAGCTATCACCTTAACCTTCTACATTAATATGCAACCCAAGCCAACTCTCGAAGCATATAGTACACCACAAAACCATCAACACCATCAGGCAAAGTCAAAATAAGGGATGAAGTGAGTCGAGTCTTCAACTCCTGAAAACTCTTCTCACAGGATTCGGACCATAAGAATTTCACTTTTTTTGGGTCAACCGAGTCATAGGAGATGCTATAGAGGATAAACCCTCAATAAAACAGCTGTAATAGCCAGTTAAACCCAATAAACTTTGGATATCAGTTGGAGAAATAGGTCTAGGCCAATTTCTAACAGCTTCAGTCTTTCGGGGATCAACTCTAATACCCTCAGAAGAAATGATATGACCCAGAAAAGCAACTGACCTTAGTCAAAACTCATACTTACTGAACTTGGCAAACAACGTGTGATCTCTAAGGGTTTCTAAGACAGTTCGGAGATGATCAGAATGTCCATCCTCACTACGGGAGTACACCAATATATCATCGATGAACACTATGACAAACATATCCAGATATAGTCTGAACACTTGATTCATGAGGTCCATGAAACTTGCTGGGGTATTAGTTAACCCGAAAGACATAACAAGAAACTTAAAATGGCCATAACAAGTTCGAAAAGTAGTTTTCGGGATGTCACACTCCCTAATTTTGAGTTGATGATAGCCGGAATGAAGGTCTATCTTTGAGAAATAACTTGTACCTTGCAATTGGTCAAACAAATCATTTATTCTCGGAAGGAGGTACTTATTTTTTATGGTGACTTTATTCAATTGGCGGTAATCAATGCACATACGCAAAGAGCCATCTTTCTTTCTTACAAACAACACAGGAGCACTCCAAGGAGAAACACTGGGCCTTATGAAACCCTTATCTAGTAGATCTTTGAGTTACTCTTTCAACTCCTTAAGTTCTACAGGGGCCATACGGTAAGGAGGAATAGAAATAGGCTGAGTATCGGGAAGAAGATCAATTCCAAACTCTATCTCTCTATCAGGAGGTATCCTTGGAAGATCATCTAGAAAAACATTAGAAAATGCATTGACAACGTTAACAGACTAGAGAGTTAGAGTCTCAGACTTAGTGTCTTTGAATCTAACCAAATAGTAAATACACACCTTGGAAATATGCTTTATAGCTTTGAGGTAAGAGATAAAATGACTCTTGGGTGACACAGAATTCCCAGACCACTTAAACATGGATGCACCTGAAAACTAAAACTTGACCAATCGGGTCCGACAATCAATAAAGGCATAAGAAGAATACAGCTAGCCCATACCCAGAATCACATCAAAATCTACCATGTCTAACTCAATTAGATCAGCCAATAAGACTCTATGAAGAATGGTAACAGAACACTTTTTATATACTTTCTGGGCAACAATTGAATCACCCACTAGGGTAGAAACTAGGATAGGCTCAGTAATAATCTCAGGACTCATTTCAAAATTCACAACAATCAAAGGTGTAACATATGAGCAACTGGATCCAGGATCCAACAAAGCATACACATCAAACTGAAATATATGAAGCATACCAGTAACAACATCGGGAAAGTCCTCCTGTTCCTGGTGGGATGGTAAAGCATAGAATCTATTCTGGAGCTGCCCGCCAGCATTGCTAGAAGAAGCACCCTGAGCTGGGGCTGGGCGAGTCGCTGGAACTGGAGCACTAACAGTCTGAGCCTGGGTCTTGAAGCGATAGTCACAATGCCCTTGTCCATCCTGTGGACAATCTCTAACTCTGTGACCCATGTCACCACACTGGAAACAACCCCTCTTCTTACCCCAACACTCACCCAAATGAGCCCTACCACACTTAGGACACAGGGGACGATTTAGCTTACTGCCAGTACTGTACTGTGACCTGGATGCATATAACCTGCTACCTTGCTCCTACCTACCTCTAGGTATGGAAGCACTAAAATATGATGGTGCTAGCATAGACGAATGATCTTGATACTGAGGACGACTCCCTCCCTGCAATCTACTCTAACCCTGTCTGTGCTGCTTGGACCTAGCTCTCTTATTCCCTCTCATTCTATCTCTCCTTAATCTTGTCTGCCTCAATCTGTTGGGCATGATTCATCAGCCTAGAAAGATTCATCTCACTATTCAGCATAGCAGACCTACACTCCTTAACCACATAACTAGACACTCTAGTCACAAACTTAATCATACTAGCCCGATTATTAGCCACTAAGTTAGAAGCATACTTGGCCAACTGATTGAACTTTAGACAGTACTCCCTAACAGTCATAGAGCCCTATCGCAGGTTCATAAACTCTTCCACCTTCGCCTTTCTCATCTCCAAAGGGAAAAACTTATCTAGGAATGCATCCTAGAACTCTTGCCAAGTTGTAGGGGCATCTCCCTTACCTCTACCTTTCCTCCAAGCAACAACCTAGTCATAAGCAAGGTCTTTCAACCTATAAGTAGCCAACTCCACACAATGTTCCTTAGATACATGCATCACCTAATTAATCTTCCGCACCTCCTCTAAAAATAACCGTGGATCCTCATTAGACTTGGACCCATATAATTCTGGAAGATTCATCCGTATGAAGTCATGGATCCTGGAAGCAGTTGAATCACCTCCCTATTGTTATGGAGCCATGGCTGGGTTGGCCTAATCATTTGAAGTAACAGTTTGGGCCAGCTCCTGAAAGGCTATTCGAAATTCAGTATAAAACATGTTTTCATTCAATGGGTTAGCGGTTTGAGGTTGCTAACCATTATTATGTCTTCTCGCTTGATATAAAGGCATATTTCTGAAAAAGGATAGCACGAATCAATAGCATAGAGAGACACTTTAAGGACGATAGATTTTTGAAACAAAGAATCACACTTTTTCCTAAAATATCTCGTAGCCTCTTGCTCATAGATATGGTGCGCTACACACCGATGATTAAGACTCTACTTAATGCAGCTTGTCATACTCCCTAGGATACCTTAAAACCATAGGCTCTGATACCAAGTTTGTAAAGCCCTGGAAAATGGGTCTCGGAGCGTCACATGGTGCTTGAGGCTACGAGTAGCCCCAAGCTAACCCTCTGAGCCATTTTCATTCAGTTAAACACAAATCAACGGGGTTTCCATAAATAACCCTCAAATATCAATAGAGTAATCATCATCTAAGAATAAAAGAATTTCAGAAAGATAACAAAATATGACTTATTAGTCAACTCCCAACATCTATACTAGTCTGACAAGCCTCTAAGAAAATCAATAAAACCAGCGAGTCATTGAGACATGCCCCAACTGACTCATACTCAGTTATCAAATGTAAACAATTCCGTGAAACCAACATCAGACATCATGTCCTCAAAATATAAGGACTCACCACAACAGAGGATGTAGAATAGTGTGCCCAAAGAATCACTGTCGAACCTAGAACTGAGCACCTGAACCTACATTCCGAGAAAATGCAGCCCACATCCAAAGATGTGGGTCAGTACCATGGAAAGGAACCGAGTATATGGGGGTGTATATAGTTGTATAAACATCATCATCATAAATATTTATAAGAAAAATGTAGGATATATGAAAGACTTACATAGCTCGAAAAAAATCATCATAATCATGAGAGGATGAAATAAGTACAATAACACACATAATTCATCATATAACTTGTCAATCACTTTAAGTTCATCAAAAATATCAATCCTCATAATGTAATTATCATTTAAATCTTTCGAAAGAATAACTTTCACAATTCCACTTTCAAATCACTTCACCATTCACCATAGACACAAGGAAACACACACACACTGATAGATCCTATAACCGACATAAACCATGTGAGCTATATGGAGTCCAACGTACAACCCACATTGGGGAGAGCCATCCTATTTTTTCCATCGGAGTAGGACTATTGATTTCAAATCCACACAAACTAGTGATCACTATAAAAATTAGCCTCAGGCTCACTCCTACGGGGGCATGTAGTTCTAGGGAAGTAAGGTCGTTTTATACCTCCCACTCGGTGCTAAAGATTTATCTTGGACTTAGGTAAGATCATTTCAAAGACAATCCACAACAAAACAATTTCAGTAATATATAAATATACATCGAGAGCCATCATGCTTCCCATCTATCAAAATCAACCATGTTGTGAATTTCTTTCACACTCGAGTTCAAAACAACTCCATTAAGACCAAAAGATCAAATCATTCAAAATATATCAAATATTCAACATCAATGTGCTTATGACACACACTTTCTCCAAAAAAAACACAATTTCCAATGGGGATTCACGACCCAAATATTAAAATCATGATAAATATCATTCAAGATTCATGCTTTATAACTCCACACATGTAAATTCATCTTTCAAAATCATAAATATCAAGATCTTATAATAATCATCATAAGATCTGGGTTCATGCTTCAAATTCGTAAAAAATCAAATAAAAATCATGCCTTTGTAAAGAAAATTACTTTTTGGCACAAGAACGAAAGAGAGGTCTTGTTGAAAAATCCCGCATACCTTGAATGATGAACTTTAGATCGATACTCATTTTTGAGATGTTAATCGTGCCTTTGAATAATGGTTCTTAGAGTTCTTGAACTAGGAACTTGGAATCTTGAATAAATTTGCAGAATTAATGGTGAACTTTGGAGGTTCTTGAAGTTGGATGTAGGAGCTTAGGATTTTCTTTTAGAGGGAATTTGATGAAATATAATATATAATGTTTCTAATAGGAATTAATATAGGGTTTGGATGGATTTTGGGTGAGGGTGAATGACCAAACCACCCCTAAAAATCAAATAATTCTCGAATTTGTCCTTTGGTGGACTGTTTGATAGTCTGAAGTAGATTAACCATAATGTTTTACTCCAATATCTAAATTGGATGAAACTAATTTCATTAGAAACAGAACTCTCATATATTTCCGTTGATATATAGTATCTCACTCAGATCATTGTGTACGAGGAGTTATGATTTTTTGAAGTTGACCCAAAAATTTACTTTTGATAGGCTGAAGTAGATCGACCATAACTCTTTGCTCCAATAGACAAATTGGATGAAACCAATTTCATCGGAAAGAGGATTCGCAGAGATTTTCGTTGATACATAGTAGATCACACATATCATTATGTACAAGGAGTTATGATCATTTAAAGTTTGAGCGAAAATACACCAGTCCTTAGTACTTTTTCCTGAATGTTTTACTGTTCACTACTATTCACAGTTCGATCGGAATGTTCATAACTCGTCGCTCGGGTGTCCGTTTTGGATGATCCACATATCATTGGAAATATTATTTGATACTCTACATAATGGTGGGTCATAATCTAAGACATTCCGCATGAAAAATTTATAATTCATTCTAGAAGATAGAACCCAACACGTTTACGCACAAAATTTTAACAAAAAATATCCCGGGGTATTACAACTAATCCATGGATATATGCTTTCCCATAAATTTAAGCATCTTTCCATACTCAAAATTATAAGATCTCATGGTATTGATAATTTTTTTTAGTTTTGTGCTTGAGTTATGGATTCCTTATGATGTTTAGATTTTAATATTGCTATATTTTGATGCATTCTTCAGAGATGGTGGGTAATGAACACCCAACGGCCTAGGATTTTATGCATACACTTAGGAATGCCATATTCTCTAGATTACATGTTATCAAATAATTTTAAACTAAGTATTCATGGTTGATTTTCAGAATGTTATTATTATTGAGCATTTTTAATTATCAGTGTCATTTAGTTAAGAGTAGTGCTTCTCACCGAGTGAACACTTGGATGGTGGCTCACTCGTCAGTTAGGTTGAGACCTATTGTAGAAGCCACTATGTTCCAAAACTAATATGCCACCATAGGTTATAAAGGGTCACCCTTCAGACCAAGATTGACACCTTAGTCTTTTCGAACATAAGTTTAGTGGATCCACTTCAGTATGTGTTCATACCCTTGGAAAGGTACTAAAATACCATACAACTAGGGTTTAAGATTGGACCCCAATTAGCTCAGATTAGGGTATGTGAATTAATGGTAACTCCCATAGTTCACAGTTCATAGTTCAGATTCAAATACTTACATGACTATGTATTTAGCTGTTCAGCTTATCATCCTGTTTATGTTTATTACTTGGTATTGTATTAGTTCACCATGTTTAGCCTATATAAGTTATTTCCCATCTCATATATTCAGTACATTCAAAGTACTAATCGCATAAGTTTTTTACGCTATATTGTCTTATAGTATAGATTTTAATGCTCAACATCTAGATCGCGCTTAGTATACTTCCTCACCATATAAGAAGTCATGTTTGGTGAGTCCTCATTACTTAAGGACTAGTTATTAACATTTTGTTTTAGTACTTTATTCTAGTTTTAGATAGATTGAGTTAGTTAGAGTCTTGTCCCAACAACTCATAAGATTTAGAGGATTTTAGACAAATAGTTATATTTTTAGCATGTTGAGTATGTCAGATAGTCTTAGTATTGATATCTGGTATTGATTTTGATTTTATTATAATTAGGTTATTTTGATTTAGTTTTCATTCAGTATCTCATTATCTCTTCAGTATTCTTAGTGTTTTGCCAAACCATGGATTATCTTAGGGTCACTTGTGACTCTAACCATCATGTTACGAGGAGGAGGCAATCTCGGGTCATGAAAAAATTGGTATCAGAGTATTGGGTTTAAAATGTCCTAGGATGTCTAAAATTTATGTTAAGTAGAATCTTGTTCATGAGTGTAAGGCACGCCACACTTATGAGTGAGAGTCTATGAAACATCTTAGAAAAAGTTTCACTTCTTTCATGATTCATGTCATGCAATAGAGTATGAACTCTATTAAAATCTTATTCTAACTCATCCACTACACATTTATAGAAAATTTTTCCCAAGAGAACTAACGGAAGGAGGTATGAGAATCAACAAGTACCATCGCTATCTCCAATAAACACTCTAAATGAATAAGTCTCCCATGATGAGTTTAGGGCTACTTTTAGAGAATTATCCTAGTTCATGGCCACCTAGAATAACCAGTAGGTTATTGATCCATCCAACCCAGCTTTGAATACAACATCAACTACAGTATAGGACATTATTCGGATGGATCCTCCCATATTCTTTTGGTCTAAGTCTGAAGAGGATCCACTGGAGTTCTTGGATAGTATTTAGAAAGTTACTTGAATCATGGGTGTCACTTCAATTAAAAGTGTTGATTTGGCTACTTATTAATTACAATGAGTGGCTCACACATGTTTCAAGTAGTGAAGGATGATAGAGGTATAAATGCAGGGTTAGTAGAGTGGTATAAGTTTTGTGCTGCATTTTTGGATAGGTTCTTCCTACTTAAGTTGAGGGAAGCCAAGGTGCAAGAATTTATAAACCCAAAGTAGGGCGATATGAGTGCGAAAGAGTTTGCTTAAGTTTACTCAATTGTCATGGTATGCTCTAGCTATGGTTGCAAACTCTATCCGAATGACCAAATTTGTGTTAGGTGTTATTGAGGATGTGGTCAAAGAGTATAGAACGACTATGTTGGTTAAAAAGATGGACATATCCAGATTAATGGTTCATGCTCAATAGATTGAAAAGGAGAAAATCAAGGAATGAAAAGGGAGGGTAAGAGGAACTGAATTGGTAGCTTTACTTTCTCTCGACAAAGGCCAGATGGTGTTAATCATTCTAAGTTTTTCCAAAAATCTTTAGATCCTTCCCATCTTCTTCTAGTTCCCATGTACTTAAGTTCAGGCAGGAAACTCAAGATAGAGTGCCAAGCTCTAAGTCCCAGGGTAGGGTGAATAATGTTTGTACTATCCAAGTTTTGTAAGAAATGTAGTAGGAAGAACTAGGGTAAGTGTATGCTAGGTAGTGATTCTTGTTTTGGTGTATCAAGTTAGGCCACAGATTGAGGGAATGCCTAGTGGCTTCACAGAGAGGTTAGGATGTTCATCAATAAATTAATCTAACTCTTCAGCAGCTCCAGCAGGCCGTCCAAATCAGCAAGGTGCCATATCTGGTGCAGATGGTGGACATCATCATCATAGTTTCTATTTCTTACAGCGTCAATGGGATAAGGAGGGTTCTCCTAATATGGTCACTGGTACATTGTAAGTTTTTCGTATTTATGCTTATGCATTGTTAGACCCCCTAAGCCATACTTTTCTTCGTGATCCCCATATAGCAGTAGATTTTAGTGTCAAACTCAAAACCTTATAGAAATGTTCTTAGCTTCTACACCAGTTGGTAGTTTAGTCATAAGCAGATGGATATAAAGAAATTACCCAGTCATATTATCCCAAAAATTCACCTCAGTCGACCTTGTGGAGTTAGACATGACCGATTTTGATGTTATTCTTGGCATGGATTATCTCCACTCTTGCTATACCTTAGATTATTATATAAATAGAGTAGTCTATTTTCAGTTTCTAAATGAGCTAGTCTTTGAGTAGAAGGGTAGTACCTCAGTGCCTATAGGTTGGTTTGTCTCTTTTCTTAAGGCAAGGAAAATAATTTCCAAAGGGTGCATCTATCATCTTGTTCGTGTCATGGACTCAAGTTTAAAAACCTCACGTCTTGAATCAATTCCTATGGTAAAAGAATTTCCAGAAGATCTATGTGGAGTTTTTCTTTAGTGTGAAATTGACTTCAGAATAGATCTCTTTTTGAATACCTAACCTATTACAATTCCACCCTATAGAATTGCTCTATCTAAACTTAAGGAATTAAGGAAAAAATTGAAAATTCTCCTAGACAAGGGTTTTATCAGGCCTAGTATCTCCCCATGGGGTGCTCCAGTTCTTTTCGTGTGCAAGACAGATAGTTCTATCAGAATGTGCATCGAATATCGCCAGTTGAAAAAGGTCATAGTCAAGAATAAGTATCCTATTCCTAGGATTAATGACTTGTTCAACCAACTTCAGTCTGTCGATTATTTCTCTAACATAGACCTTAGATCTGGCTATTATTATCTTAGAGTTAGAGAATATGACATTCCAAATACAACCTTTAAAACCCGGTATGATCACTTCAAATTTGTTGATATGCCTTTTGGACAAAGGAATGCTCCTGCATCTTTTATGTACTTGATGAAGAGGGTGTTCAATCAGTACTTGCAAATGTTCATTTTAGTCTTAATAGATGACATCCTCATTTATTCTCAGAGTGATAATAAACTTGTAGACCATTCAAGGGTTGTCTTACAGACTCTCAAAGATCTCCAGGTATTCACAAAGTTCAGCAAGTGTCAATTTTGGTTGAAAGTAGTAGCATTCCTAGGTCATATCATTTCTGCTGAATGAATTCAGTTAATTCTCAATAGACCAAAGTAGTGAGGAACTGGCCTAGACCCATGTCACCATCAGATATCAGGATTTTCTTGGGTTTAGACAGTTACTATAGAATATTTATTGAAGGATTTTCCTCTATTGCTTCTACAATATCAAGATTGACTCAGAAAAAAGTCAAATTCCAGTGGTCCAAGTCTTGTGAAAAGTGTTTTTAGGATTTGAAAACTCAACTCCCATCTGCTCAAGTTTTGACTCTAGTAGAGGGTTCAGATGGTTTTGTGGTTTATTATGATGCTTCCATAGTTGGACTTGGTTGTGTGTTAATGCGGTGGGGAAAGGTTATAGCATATTTCTCTAGACAACTCAAACCTCACAAAAAGAACTACTTAACTCATGATCTTGAGTTGTCTGCAATTGTTTTCGCCTTAAGCATTTTGAGGCATTATCCTTATAAGGTTCATATTGATGTGTTCACTAATAACAAGAGGCTTCATTATGCATTCAGCTAGAAAGATGTAAATCTTTGTCAGAGAAGGTGGACTGAGTTATTGAAAGATTATAATATGAGTGTCATATAATATTTGAGCAAAGTTAATGTCATGGCCAACGTTCTCAGAAGATTGTCTATGGGGAGTGTTACTCATATTGAAGAAGAGAAGAAAGAGTTTGTTCATGAGGTTCACCAACTTTCTAGGATGGGATTTCGGTTGGCTGATTAAATTGAAGGTAATTTATTTGTGTAGAATAGTTTCGAATCTTCATTGATATCTGAGGTGAAGGAAAGGCAAGATAGTGATCCTATTTTGCTTATGTTGAAAGAAGCAATCTTTAGTCAGAAGGTTAAGGTTTTCTCCAAGGGGAAAATGATGATCTTCGTTATCAGGGTAGACTATGTGTTTCGAATGTTGACGAAATAAGACAACAGATGATAGTAGAAGCTCATGATTCTTGATATTCTATTTACCCAAGAGACACTAAGATGTATCTTGATTTATAGGAGGTCTATTGGTTGAATGGAATAAAACAGGATATTACAGAATTTGTGGCAAAATTTCAAAATTTCTAGCAAGTTAAGGTTGAGCACCAGAGACCTGGTGGTATACTTCAAGAAATCGAAATTCCTACTTATAAGTGGGAAATGGTGAATATGGACTTCCTTACAGGATTTCCTCGTACTCATCGACAATATGATTCTATTTGAGTTATCGTGTATCGAATGATTAGGTCAACCCACTTCTTGCCAATTAACACTTCATATTTAGCTAAATATTATGCTAAACTCTATATTAGGGAGTTGGTAACATTGAATGTAATCCCTTTGACCATTATTTCAGATAGAGGTACCTAATTAAACTCTTAATTTTGGAAGACACTTTAGAAGGGCTTGGTACCCAAGTTTATCTTAATATGGCTTTTCACCCATAGACATGTAGTCAGGCAGAGATGATCATACATACCTTAGAGGACATGTTGAGAGCATGCGTGATTGATTTCAAGGGTATTTGGGATTATCATTTGCCTTTGATTGAGTTTGCTTATAATAACAGCTACTATTCCAATATTCAGGTGGCCCCGTTTAAAGAACTTTATGGTAGGTTGTGTAGATCTCCTATTGGTTTTTTTGAGATTTGTGAATATACTTTGATAGGGCCATATTCAGTACATGAGGCTATAGAAAATGGTCGACTGATTAGAGAAAGGATAAAAACTGCAGAGAGTCATTAAAAATCTTATGCAAATGTGAGAAGAAAGAATCTTGAGTTTTCTATTGGTAATTTTATCTACTTGAAGGTTTCGCCCATGAAAGGGGTGAAGGGATTTGGTAAGAAGGGAAAGCTCAGTCCCCGCTATGTTAGTTCTTATAAGATTTTTAGTCGATATGGTAATGTAGCCTATGAGTAGGAATTGTCGACAGATTTAGCATTATTGCATCCAGTCTTCTATGCATTGGTAACCCAGCATCAGTTGTCCCTTTAGAGAGTGTGGTCGTGAAGTACAGTCTCGAAAAGGTACCCGTTGAGATCCTTGATCATTATATTTATATGCTAAGAAATAAAGAGGCCTCTTTGGTAAAGGTTCTATTTAGAAATCATTTAGTCGAGGGAGCTACTTGGGAAACAGAGGCAAATATGATGACCAAGTACCCCATATTTTCTCTTTGAACTCAGTCCCAACTTGAGGTAATAGTTTCCTATTAACTAATTCTTTCTATCTTTGTCCACCCAGCTATTTCCATATGATAACATACATTCATGAGTTTGGTTCAACCAATATATTAGTTATAGATTTCGTTATCAAGTCATTATTCAAATCGTAGGAGTTCGGTGTGGGAATTATAGCTTTTCTCCTTACACTTCAGCTTACTTAGTTTTCATTCTTGGACGAATGACCCCAAGTGGAAGATATTGTAACACCTTAAAAATCCATGACAATATTTGAATAATGCATTAGGTCCATGAAAAATCCAACATCGTATTCTCATATTAGGGGAAGTGATTTAGAAATATATTAAGACCCCAAATAACTCCTTGTTTATACACAAATAAAAATATCCCTTATCGATTGAATTCATGTAAAGAATATTTCTATAGTAAACTTCAAATGAGAATAACTTTTGAATTACGCAGAGTTTTGAGATCACAACCACCGAAAGATAGATAATTGAATTAGCTATACAACTTAACTAGTTTCACCTTAATCTGATATTGGAGTAAAAAGTTATGAACAATTTACTGAACCACTGTCCAAGATACCAGTAACTATGACTTCAGGCTTTGACTTGTAGTCAGACCTATGTGTCTTTAGGAGAACTCATCATCATGGAAATGGGTACCAAAATTTGGGTACTTTGGCTATGACTAAAGCTACGACTCAAAGCCAGACCCTAAGAGTCTGTCATGCAAACCTGGGCCAGGTTGTGACAATTAATACCGAGCCCACCATGGGTCGGAGATAACCCGCTTAGCCTTACCTCAAGGGTAGTAATAAGAAGAACATATAAGGAAAACAGAATTTCTAAGAATCCAAAGAAAACAACCATTAATCCCAATACTTTTCCAAAAAAGCCTCTAAAACCAGAAATGCCAACTAAGTCGGGGCATTTCCCCACTATGACGGAAAAGAATTCATAATTCCCAAAATATGAAAAGAAACCAAATGAAAGGGCAGGGCTTTCTGAAATATGAAGGCTCACACTTCATAGATGACCAACAAACATACCAAACCAACTAACGCTTCACATGAGCAACAAAAATGTCCTCTGAACCTACATCATGAAATGGTGCATCATCCAAGGATGGTCAGTGGGCCGAGCACTGACATGTAACTCAGGGAAAAGTGATAAAATAATGCCATTATCAAAAACCATATAGAAATCACATGCAAAATATTTAAATACATGAATGGGATGCAAGGATAGGGACAAGTTTCATGAATATGAGAGTTTAAAACCATTAACCTAAGTTGTGTAGCTCGCTCTGTCCTAAAGAAACCCATGGGCTATATGGGTCTGACTTCCCCTGTCAAAAGGGCCCCAGTACATGTTAGCTGCACATACTAAGGAAATTAAGGAAAGGCTAAAGACACCAAGGCGATATCCCTCCCAAAAATATAAAGTATGCACTTAGCACACAACCGTATAGAGCCCCATGTCAACAAATGTGGTTCCAGTGTTGGTCCCCTCGAGACTACACCTTCATAGTGAGCTATAAATTCCCTTTAAGCCCAAATCAAAATAGTTTACACATAAACTCAACCATTAACTAAGGAGTCTTTATTAAGGCATTTTCCAATATGGTATTGCCATACCAATATGCTTGCAAGCGAATTCAATTCTACCAAATCAGTCATTTCAACCATTAGACTCCCAAGTTCCATTTAAAATCAAAAATCCTGGTTATCAAGGCAATCAAAAATCATATTTATCTATTTATCCTTTAATGTAATAAAAAAGGGTTCAATAGACAAGTCAAAGCATGCAAATATCCATAATCAAAATCAAGTTTACAAAGTGGGTTGCGGTTAATACCATTATCAAACCAAAATTTCCCTCAACTTGGGAAACCCATGTCCCCATTCAAACTAAAATCCCCATGAAGTATTTTAATCCCAAAACCATCAATTAAATATTGAGAAATATAATAAAAATATGGGAAAAGTAATTCAAGTAATAATAATCAAAAACCCTTAGTCTAATTTCAAACCCGTCATTCAAAATGCTTGAATATTAAGTAAAGAATTTTCACAATGTAAGAATACATGTTAGGGAAGAGCATCATGCTTGAAATATGTAAGAATTTAAGAATTCATAGTTTAGAGCCTTAACGTTTAATTCCTTGTAAAACCCTAATATCTATTGCCTTGGAAGTTAGAGGGAAAAAGAATACAGTTTAATCTTGGTAACTGAAGTCAAAAGGGTCATTTGAGTGTTTTAAGAGATAAAAAAGAGTTTGAATGGAGTAAAACACCAAAAAATACCATAATTAAAATATTCAGGAAAATACGAGAACATTCATCACAACTTGGGTAACAACTCGTGAGGTCTGACTATGAGTCATGGCCCAGAGTCATTACCTGAGGATCGATAACCTAGTCCTTCACTGTTATGACATTGTATCTCTTATAATGACTCATTTCCTAACATCACGAGTCATCATGAAGAATTATGGTCAGGGGATGAATTCTTGGGCATCCTTCTGTTGTGACAATAAGTCCCTCTTAAATGACTCATTATGTCTCACAATGAGTCATACGCTAGACTCATTATCAAGGGATAAAAATTTGGGTTTCCTCACTATCGTGGCAATTGATCCTCCTAATGACTCATTTATGACATAATGAATCATGTTCAGATTCGTTGTTACTGTAGTTTAACATCACGACCATAATTTGGCCATAAATTTTTACCTCGATCTTAGATTAAGGTGAGTCTATTGGCATTATAAATCTAATCCAACTATTGATCTCATGGAGGGTATAGTTCTCAAGAAGTTTGGTTATTACATTAACTCCTCCCCTTAGGATCATCTATCCTCGAATGAGAAGTTAGGGCACCCTTAGCACGTGTAGCATTTAGTCACAATTTTGCCTCATTTATTTATACAAAACATTGTAGTGTGCACGAACATTGACTAAAAATAAGTTGTAAAATCACCACACATCAACCCTCAGGCAGGTTCTAAACTAGCGCAGAAGTCTACTTACCTTTAAACTTTTTAAAACTACCCTCATAAGCATCAGACCACAAAAACTTAACCTTCTTTTGAGTCTATCTGTTCAATGGAGAAATAATATAAGAGAAACTCTCAAAAACCTCTGATAATACCCAGCCAAGCAATTTAAACTCCTAATGTCGGTCGGAGTCGTAGGACTAGCTCATTTCAAAACTTTCTTACCCTTGTGTTGATCCATCTTGATCCCCTCACTACAAACAACATGAACAAGAAAAGTCACAACATTCAACAAAATCTCACTCTTAGAAAACTTAGGACACCACTTTTGATCCTTATGGGTATGCAACATAATTCTGAGGTGATTGGAATAGTCCTCCTCACTCTACGAATACACCAGGGTACTATCAATGAGGACTATCACAAACAAGTCTAAAATATCCTTGAAAACTTAATTCAAAAGATCAATTAGCAAAGCTAGAGCATTATTCAATCCAAATGACATAACTAGAAACTTAAAGTGACTATATCAAGTTCGAAAAGTAGTGTTGGGAATATCAACCTCCTAAATTTTCTACTGGTGATAGCCCAAATAAAGATCAATCTTAGGGAAGCATCAAACGCCCTAATGCTAGTCAAATACATCATCAATCCTAGGAAGAGATATGTTTAATTTACTATCACCTTATTTAACTAATGGTAATCTATACACATCTAAAGATACTCATCCTTCTTTTCCACGAAAAGCACAGGAGCATCCCACGGAGACATACTAGGATGAATAAACCCTTTATCATAGATATCTTCTAACTACTCCATTAGATCCTTTAATTTAGTTGGTGCCATTCTTTATGGAGGAATGGAAATAGGATAAGTTTCGGGTAGAAGATCAATCCCAAAGTCTATTTCTTTTTTGGGAGGAATTCAAGGAAGATCATGGAGAAATACTTAAGGAAATTTACTAACCACGGGGACAAATTACAAATAAGGGCTTTTGGAGTTAGAATCCTTAACCCTAACTAGGTGATACAAACATCCCTTTGAAATTAATTTCTTTTACCCAAGATATGAAATAAATCTCCCTTTAGGCACTAAAGAACTTTCCTCTAATTCTAATATTGGCTTATTAGGAAAATAGAAACTGACCTTTCGGTTCCTACAAAAAAGAGAATCATTGAAGGAATAGAGCTAATACATCCCTAAGATGACATCAAAATCTACCATCTCTAACTCCATTAAATCTACTAATGTCTCCCTATGAAAGATAGACACCACACAACCCCTATAGATTTTTATACCCATAATAAAATCACCTATGGTGTTGATACAGATGAGTCGAAAATACTTTTGGGATCAAAACCAAAATTTACGGCCACATAAGCGGTCACAAAAGAAAGAGTAGAACAAGGGTTAAGAAAATAATACACATCACGAGAGAAAAGTTGTATCTTACCAGTAACAACATCTGGAGATCCCCCAGATTCCTGGCTAGTAGCAAGTTCATAAAGGAAATTCTAACTAATTTTGATACTAGAAGTAGTATTCATGATTTAGCTTGGTGGGTGGATAGTCTTTGTTGTATTGGCGTGCCACGCCAAGGCATAATTTTCGTACAATCATTTTTTTTTTACTAAAGGTTGAGGGGCTTTTGATATTTTCACCATTTCCATGACTTTTAAACATAAAGTAATACCATTCCCATTAGTTTTTCAAATATCAAATCCCTTTGTTTCACTCTAAAACATAAAACCCAAAAACATTCAAGGGCTTCACTATGCATTAAACATCCGAGCTCCAAACATCAAATTAATTCCAAATTCTTGTGTGTTTTAGGTATTTATCTCTTTCATAAATTTTCATTTTACATTAGGTAATCTAATTTTTGGATTTCCATGTAATTTAAATTGTGAATTTGATATTACGTTGAGGATTTTTGGTCGTTATTGACTTAATTACTTGTCCAATGGTTTGAATTTATTATTCATGCTTTCAATTAGTTTTTTAGTACTAAATTGGTACTTTCATTAAATTATTTGAATAGGGAACATGAGTGACCCCAAATTTGATGAATTTTGTCTTGGATTTGCATGATCTTTAGCCTAATTTATAAATTTGAATTAAATTATGAAAAATTGCATGGTGTAAGATTTTTTGAACTTAATGTGTTGCATTAATGCATAATTTATTATTTAAATGGATTTGGATGGACTTGGTGGCCATGGATTGGATTTTAATGGAGCTTGGGAAGTCAATGTGGATTTTTGAATTAATTTGGCATGTGTCATTTAGCTTTTAAGGATATTAGTATGATCATACCAAGTGCTTAATTCCTTAAAGTTTTACTCTGTAGTATTATATGTATAATGGTTCTCATTTGGGCATAAATGGGGATATGTACCTAGTCGTGAAAGGTAGAGGTCCTGGTGGGACCAATATTGGAATCCACATTTGCTAGTGTGGGGGTATTTATGGCCATGTTTGTAGTTCACACCTTATATATATATATATATATATATATATATATATATTTCAATGGTTGGAGCCTTATTGGATTTGGCCCTTCCTCGGATTTCTTCGGTTCGTGCAACTAATATGAACTAGAGCCCTTTTAGTAGGGAGAGTTGAATCCATATAGCCTGTGGGTTCCCTTAGGATGGTTATAGATACAAAGTCTATGTTAATAATTTTAAAATATCATTCTTAAACCTTTTTCCCCATTCCATAATTTTATATATGTATATGAGAATGTGTGCATATGGTTTTTTAATTAGTTTTTACTGATTTGATTATGTCATTATTTAATCATTTTGTTGAGTTACATGCTAGTGCTCACCCTGCTAACCATCTTAGTATTATAAATTATTTCATAATGTAGGGTTCAAATAAAATTCTTTCACCCATGTGCAACGTTAGGTGGATTAGCAAGTCCATTGAGTAGTTGTGAAGTGGTGATCCTCCATCCTCCGAAAGGACTTATAATTTTCATATTATTTTATTTTGAGTTAGTAATTTTGGATTCTTTTAGTCATGGTCAGGGACATTTCCCGACCTTCTTAGTATTCTAATTTTAGGGGGACAAATGTGGGCTGGTTGGTTAGAGTTTTGACATTTATTTTCATTGAGTCAGTTATACATCTTCTTATTACTTTTTAGTTGACTTGTGTATTATTATGATTATTATGATGCTCTTGAGGTTTGGTTAAGGGGTGGTATTTAATATTTGGTGGAATTGAGATACCAGTCATGGCCAGACCTTTATTTACGATGTGACATACTTGGTATCTAAGCATGGATTACAGTTGTTGGGTATCCTAAAAGCCATGTCGAGCAGAGTACCTTTTATAGATATGTAGCGTGTGATACTTATAAGGATGAGGCTATAAGGCATTAAGGAATTTTTCCCTTTCTTATGTTTTAAATTTGGGCTATAAAGTCTAGTTTTATAAGACTTCTCTAATTTATGGATTCCTCACATTTTAGATTATGCCTCCCCAAAGATCTGATATTTGTATAAACTTTGATGGGAACTCTATCCTGCCTGAGAATAATGTGGAAGGGACTCACCCTATATATAAAGCGTAGAGCTGGTCTAGGGTTCTTTCTCCTAACTGTGCTACTCCATACGGCGTTGCATCTATCCCCACTAGTCATCCTCAGGCTTATTAGAGTGGTGATGCATATGATGAGCTTTCTTATGGGGACTTATTTTATTAAGATTTTTGATAGTCTATTTATTTTCTAACTCAATTGGTGACATCTCATTCTCATTAGTTTGATTGTATTTGTTTTATTGCTCCTTCATTTAAGGTTAATCAGATTAGCTAGTTTATATGGTTGAATCCCCCAACCTTTACAGGCTCTAGAGTTGAGGAGAATCCTTATGGATTTGTAGAAGAGATAGAGAAGATTTTCAGAGTGATATATGTCATTAATTTTGAAGGTGTAAAGTTTGTTGCATATCATTGGAAACATATACCATATTAGTGGCATGAGGATTGGGACCAGTTGAGGGGTGATTATGTGCAGCCAACATTGTGGGATGAGTTTTCAATAGCCTTTCTTGATCACTTCTTTCCTCGAGAGTTCAGAAAAGCTAATGCAGAGGAGTTTGTTAATCTGAAGAAGGTAAAAGTGAGTGAGAAAGAGTTTTTGTTCAAATTTTAGTAGTTGTCTTG
The DNA here is from genome assembly GCF_002878395.1 of Capsicum annuum. Lineage (NCBI taxonomy): Eukaryota > Viridiplantae > Streptophyta > Magnoliopsida > Solanales > Solanaceae > Capsicum > Capsicum annuum. The sequence continues at coordinate 105,793,279 of NC_061122.1, read as the reverse complement.
TTATGCATCAAAATTTGTGTCTAGCCAGAGGTCCAAGATACGATAGTTCACTTTTGGGTTGTCCTGTGACATTTTATGGGATTGTAAGGAAGCAATGTTTAACAATGATATGGATATATCTAGGTTTGTGGCATATATGCAATAGGTTAAAGATGAAAAGAAGAAATGGGAAAAGATTGGGAAGAGGCATAGTGAGAAGCTAGCATATTTTGACTAGGTTTGGGTCAACAAAATAATGGGAGATACAACAAATAATGGACCAAGAATAAGAACTGGGGAAATTCTTATACGCCTTGTAGTGATCCCTATCCTAAGTCTTTGGGTGATCATCATTCTCAGGATTGTGGGATTTCTAAGGCACAGGGTTCCTAGTGTCAGTCTAGTGGAGTTCAGTTATTCCCACCTTATCCTCTTTTTTGTTTTTGTGGGTAACATCATCATGGTTATTGTGAGGATGGGAGAAATCATCGTTATACTCGTGGTCAACTTGGTCACATACAAAGGGATTGTCCTTCAGCTAATGTTTCTACTAGAGCTAATAAAGTTCTTGTAGCCTCGTGACATGGTGATAATGCAGAGGATTACTACCTCAATGATCCAAAATTGCCTAGAACCCTTTTCAAAAATTCAAAAAACCTTCCCATATTACCCTTCTAACATCACTAAACACAATTCAAGTGAAAAATTATCAATTCGAACCCGAAAAGGTCAAAAAAAAAGGATTGAAGTTTTAAGGGTCTTATAGGTGTATACGAGGTGAACATTAAGCATTGTTTACTGTCAACTCATAGTTTCCATATTATGATGTTTTACTACCCTATGAATTTGAATTTATTATACATGGTATTGATATCCTTATACTATTGATGAGATTTTATTAATATATTATTAGGATCTGTATGGCTTTAGTATTATAAGACATAGGGTTAGATAGTTCAATATTAAAAGAGTGATGTTAAAGGGTTGGTCTATTACTTCCTACTTTCACTCCCCTAACACTTGGAACATTAGAAAAGAATGTTTAAAGTTCTTCAATCCTAAGACCTAGGGTTCTCCTCAGTGTTCCAGGATTCCAATCTCCTGCAAATGAATTCTTCAAGTGAAGAAGGTGGGATTTTTCATAAGAATTCCATTCAATTCATATATCCAATAATAAAAACCTTTTAGTTATGATTTTAACTTTTATTGAATTTGGGTTTATACCCAAGTATGAGTGACTTTCTAAATTTGGTTATCCTATGAAAATTTATGTTCATGGTTTCTTTTGAATTTTATTAAACATGACTGCCAATGGATTTATTTAAGTTATGATTGTACTTCATGAATGCTACATGTTTTGCCATACTTCAACTTATGTTAATTTAAAGTGGCATGTTATGAACTCATGATCCCAAAATTAAGTTGCAACAAGTATGACTAGTTCCAATACTCTAAAAGTCTAGTAAATTAGATAATTTAAATTAGTTCATGCTTATTTTCATATTTTAGTTATTCTAGCTGGAGCGTTTTTATAGAACTTTTAGAGTAGTACTTACCACTGCGAGAACTAGGGTTTCAAATAACCAAGTTCAAGAACTATGTGTCAATATAAGTCTTATTTTTCCAAGAAGCTCAATGTTTCCAGGTAAGCTATGGCAATATACCTTAGCAAGATGTAGTGCAGCCCCCCAATGAGGTGTCTACGTTGGAATTCATATTTCCTCATATTGTTTATGTTGGTAAAGCAAATCTCCCATAAAAATAGTTTTAACATGAATTTTTTACTTGACCCACAACTTTTGTTAAATTGAGTTTTTCTTGTCTTTTAGTTATACCTAATGCTTACAGTTTATGATTTACTGTACACAAGATCATAATATTTTTTGAGAAATTGTTTAACTCGAAATGACTATATCTTTCAACATGATTTTGTTTATTATGTAATAGATTGCATATCTCATATGCTCAGTAATTGAAGTTTTAACCACATACCTTTCCTACGATACATCCTATTATGATATATGTTTTGGTGTCGAGACTCAACAATGCAACTCGATTAACACCATTGATCGTTCAATATTGCTTGTGGTGAGTCTCATCATATAAGGCTGGTTTATTTATGTTAATGCTTATTTTGAAGATTTTTTCAATTTCAATTATTTATAGATAATTGGTAACTTGTCCCATCAAATCGTTAGTTTATTTAAAGGCTTTCAGAGATAGTTAAACACATCAGCTAATTGTTTCATATCAGAGTTTATTTCAAACTAAATGTTTTATTATAGTTTATAATTTTGACTTGTTTAGTGAGTAAAATAATGATTTATATTCCTTATAGTTTATTTCATACATGTCTTAGTAACGTATCATTACCATGGGTTATTTAGGACAACTATTTCCCTTTTATTTCTCAAAATAAATTTGCTGAAAATTAATACCACTATATTAATAACTCTATGACTCTCTGCACTTAGTATTCAAATATAACAAAATTGGCTTCAAAGGTTATATAATATAGTTACCCAAAATTTCCTTTCCATTAAATTACTTGCCCAGTTAAAAGCATAAACTAAATGATTGCTCAAAGGGTTAGGAGATTCTAAAGCTGTTGAGGCCTTGAAATAGAGGTAGACCACATATATAAGGGACTACGAAGGAACAAAGGGCATAAAAGGACTGTCAATTGTGTTTTTACATGATAGTGTATCAGATTTTATGGACATAAATTCAACCAGATTCAATAGAGGCCTTTCATCGACAGATATATAGTAACGCTCAACATACATGTGTATACCCTGGGAAATTTTTCGTTGAAATTTTGTGCGTAATTGTGTTGGGTTCTATCTTCTAGAATGAATTATAAATTTTCCATCTATAATGTCTAAGATTATGACCCACCATTGCATAGAGTATCGAATAAGCTTTCCAATGATATGTGCATCATCCAAAATGGACACTCCAGCGATGAGTTATGAACATTCCGATCAAATCGTGGATAGTAGTGACCAGTAAAATATGCAGGAAAAAGTACTGAGGCCTGGCAAATTTTTGGGTCAACTTCAAATGATCATAACTCTCATACACAATGATATGGGTGAGATACGATATATCAACGGTAAGATATGGGAGTCCTCTTTCTAATGAAATTGGTTTCATCTAATTTGGATATCAGAGTGAAACGTTATGGTTGATCTACTTGAAACTATCAAAATAGTCCACCAAAGGATAGGTTTGAGAATTATTTGATTTTTAGGGCTGATTTGGTCATTCCCCCTTACCCAAAATCCGTCCAAACCCTATATTAAAACCTTTTAGAAGCATTCTATGTTATATTTCATCAAATTCCCTCAAAAAAAAAACCTAAACTCCTACATCCAAATTCAAGAACCTCCAAAGTTCACCATTAGTTCTGCAAATTTATTCAAGATTCTAAGTTCCTAGTTCAAGAACTCCAAGAACCATCATTCAAAGGCACGATTAACATCTCAAAAATGAGTATCGATCTATAGTTCATCATTCAAGGTATGTGGGGTTTTTTCAACAAGAACTCTCTTTCGTTCTTGTGCCCAAAAGTAATTTTCTTTACAAAGACATGATTTTTATTTGATTTTTACGAATTTGAAGCATGAACCTATATCTTATGATGATTATAATGAAATCTTGATGTTTATGATTTTGCAAGATGAATTTACATGTTTGAGATATAAAGCATGAATCTTGAATGATATTTATCATGATTTTGATATTTGGGTCATGAATCCCCATTAGAAATTATGTTTTCTTGAGAAAGTGTATGTTATAAGCATGTTGATATTGAATATTTGAGATATTTTGAATAATTTGACATTTTGGTCTTAATGGAGTTGTTTTAAACTTGAGTGTTAAAGAAATCCACAACGTGGTTGATTTTGATAGATGGGAAGCATGATGGCTCTCGATGTATATTTATATATTATTGAAATTGTTTTGTTATGGATTGTCTTTGAAATGATCTGAGCTAAGTTAGGGAGAAATCTTTAGCATCGAGTGGGAGGTATAAAGTGACCTTACTTCCCTAAAACTACGTTCCCTCATAGGAGTGAGCCTGAGGCTGATTTATATAGTGATCACTAGTTTGTGTGGATTTTATATCAATAGTCCTACTCTGATGGCAAGGATAGGATGGCTCTCCCCAACGTGGGTTGTACATTGGACTCCATGTATCTCACATGGTTTATGTCGGTTATAGGATCTCCCAGTGTGTGTGTGTTTTCTTGTGTCTATGGTGAATGGCGAAGTGATTTGAAAGTAGAATTGTGGAAGTTATTATTTTGAAAGATTTAAATGATATTTACATTATGAGAATTGATATTCTTGATGAACTGAAAGTGATTGACAAATTATATGATGACTCATATGTGTTATTGTACTTATTTTATCCTCTCATGATTATGATGATTTTCTTCGGGCTATGTGAGTCTTTCATACATCCTGCATATTTCTTATAAATATTTATGATGATGATGTTTATACAACTGCATACATCCTCATATACTCGGTTTCTTTCATGGTACTGACCCACATCTTCGAATGTGGGCTGTATTTTCTTGGAATGTAGGTTTAGGTGCTCAGTTCCAAGTTCGACAGTGATTCTTCAGGCACGTTGTTCGATATCCTCTGTTGTGGTAAGTCCTCATGTTCCGAGGACGTGATGTCTGATGTTGGTTTCACAAAATTATTTACATTTGATAACTGAGTATGAGTTAGTTGGGGCATGTCTCAATGGCTCGCTTGTTTTATTGATTTTCTTAGAGCCTTGTCGGACTAGTATAGATATTGAGAGTTGACTAATAAGTCGTATTTTGTTATCTTTCTGAAATTCTTTTATTCTTAGATGATGATTAATCTGTTGATATTTGAGGGTTATTTATGGGAACCCCGTTGATTTATGTTGAATTGAGTGAAATTGGCTCAAAGGGTTTGCTTGGGGATACTCGTAGCCTCAAGCACCGTGTGACGCTCTGGACTCGTTTTCTGGGGCATTACAAACTTGGTATCAAGCCAGGTTTTGAGGTGTCCTAGGGAGTCTGACAAGCCGCGTTAAGTAGATTCTTGATCATCGGTCTATAGCGCGCCACATCTATGAGCAAGAGGCTGTAAGAGTTTTAGGAAAAAGTGTGATTCTTTCTTTCAAAAATCTATCATTCTTAAAGTTTCTCTCTCTACTATTGATTCGTGCTCTCCTTTTTCAAAAATATGCCTCCACGTCGAGCGAGAAGAAATAATGATGGTCAGCAACCTCAACCCGCTAACCCATTAAATGAAGACGTGTCTCATGCTGAATTTCGGGCAGCCTTTCAGGTGTTGGCCCAAGCTATTACTAGAAATGTTCAGGCCAACCCGGTCCCAGCTCTACAGCAGCAGGGAGGTGATTCAGCTACTGCCAAGATCTGTGACTTCATGCAGATGAATTCATCGAAATTCTATAGGTCCAAGTCTGATGAGGATCCACGGTTGTTTTTAGAGGAGGTTTGGGAGATTACTCAAGTGATGCATGTATCTAAGGAATATAGTGTGGAGTTGGCTGCGTATAGGTTGAAAGACCTTGCTTATGACTGGTTTGTACTTTAGAGGAAAGGTAGAGGTGAGGGAGCAGTCCCTACAACTTTTCAAGAGTTCTAGGCTACATTCCTGGATAATTTTTTCCCTTTGGAGATGACGGAGGCGAAGGTGGAAGAGTTTATGAACCTACGACAAGGCTCTATACCTGTTAGGGAGTATTGTCTAAAGTACAATCAGTTGGCCAAGTATGCTCCTGACTTAGTGGCTGATAATTGGGCTAGTATGAGTAAGTTTGTGATTGGAGTGTCTAGCTATATGGTTAAAGAGTGTAGGTCTGCTATGCTGAACAGTAAGATAAATCTTTCTAGACTGATGACTCATGCCCAACAGATTGATGCAGATAAGATTAAGGAGAGAGATAGAATAAGAGGGAATAAGAGAGCTAGGTTCGAGCAGTACGAACAAGGTCAGACTAAATCGCAGGAAGGGAGTCGCCCTCAGTATTAGGATCGTTCGTCTATTCCAGCACCGTTATCTGCTAGTGCTCCCGTGCCTAGAGGTAGGCAGGGGCAAGGTAGCAGTTCATATGCATCCAGGTCCCAGTACAGTGCTGGTAGTAAGCCAAATCGTCCCCTGTGTCCTAACTATGGTAAGGCTCATTTGGGTGAGTGTTGGGGTAAGAAGAGGGGTTGTTTCCGATGTAGTGACATGGGTCACAGAGTTAGAGATTGTCCACAAAAAGGACAAGGGCGTTGTGACTATCGCCCTCAGACCCAGACTCAAACTGTTAGTGCTCCAGTTCCAGTGACTTGCCCAGCCCCAGCTCAGGGTGCCTCTTCTAGCAATGCTGGCGGGCAGCGCCAGAATAGATTCTATGTTTTACCGTCCCACCAGGAATAGGAGGACTCTCCCGATATTGTTACTGGTATACTTTATATATTTCAGTTTGATGTGTATGCTTTGTTGGATCCTGGATCCAGTTTCTCATATGTTACACCTTTGATTGTTGTTAATTTTGAAATGAGTCCTGAGATTATTCCTAAGACTATCTTAGTTTCTACCCTAATGGGTGATTCGATTGTTGCCTAGAAAGTGTATAAGAAGTGTCCTGTTACCATTCGTCATACAGTCTTGTTGGCTGATCTGATTGAATAATACATAGTTGATTTTGATGTGATTCTGGGTATGGACTCGCTGTATTTTTCTTATGCCTCTATTGATTGTTGGACCCGAGTGGTCAAGTTTTAGTTTTTGGGTGCATCTGTGTTTAAGTGGTTTAGGAATTCTGTGTCACCCAAGAGTCATTTTATGTCTTACCTCAAAGCTAGAAAGCTTATTTCCAAGGGGTGTATTTACCATTTGGTTAGAGTCAAAGACGCTAATTCTAAGACTCCAACTCTCCAGTCTGTTAACGTCATCAATGAGTTTTCTGAGGTCTTTTTGAATGATCTCTCAGGGATACCTCCTGATAGAGAGATAGAGTTTGGGATTGATCTTCTTCCCGATACTCATTCCATTTCTATTCCTCCTTACCGTATAGCCCCTGCAGAACTTAAGGAGTTGAAAGAGCAACTCAAAGATCTACTAGATAAGGGTTTCATAAGGCCCAGTGTTTCTCCTTGGGGTGCTCCTGTATTGTTTGTCAGAAAGAAAGATGGCTCTTTGCGTATGTGCATTGATTACCGCCAACTGAATAAAGTCACCGTCAAAAATAAATACCCCCTTTCGAGAATAGATGATTTGTTTTGTCCAATTTCAAGGTGCAAGTTATTTCTCAAAGATAGACCTTCATTCTGGCTATCATCAACTCAAAGTTAGGGAGTGTGACATCCCAAAAACCGCTTTCCAAACTTGTTATGGCCATTTTGAGTTTTTTGTTATGTCTTTTGGGTTAACTAGTGCCCCAGCAGCTTTCATAGACCTCATGAATCTAGTGTTCAGACCATATCTGGATATGTTTGTCATAGTGTTCATCGATGATATACTATTGTACTCCCAAAGTTAGGATGAATATTCTGATCATCTCCGAACTATCTTCCAAACCCTTAGAGATCAAAAGTTTTTTGTCAAGTTCAGTAAGTGTGAGTTTTGGCTAAGGTCAGTTGCTTTTCTAGGTTATATCATTTCTTTCGAGGGTATTAGAGTTGATCCCCGAAAGATCAATGCTGTTATAAATTGGCCTAGTCCTATTTCTTCGACTAATATCTGAAGTTTCTTGGGTTTAGCAGGCTATTACCGCCATTTTGTTGAGGGTTTCTCCTCTATAGCATCTCCTATGACTCGGTTGACCCAAAAGAAAGTAAAGTTCTTGTGGTCCGAATCTTGTGAGAAGAGTTTTCAGGAGTTGAAGACTCGACTTACTTCAGCCCCTATTTTTACTTTGCCTTATAGTGTTGATGGTTTTGTGGTGTACTGTCATGCTTTGAGAGTTGGTTTGGGTTGCGTATTAATGCAAAAGGGTAAGGTGATAGCTTATTCTTCTAGACAGTTGAAACCCCATGAGAAAAATTACCCCACCCATGACCTTGAGTTGGCTGCTATTGTGTTTGCTTTGAATATCTGGAGACACTATTTGTATAGTGTCCATTTTGATGTTTTCATTGATCATAAGAGTCTACAGTATGTGTTTAACCCAAGAGAATTGAATCTTAAGAAGAGACGATGGTTAGAATTGTTAAAGGACTATGATATGAATGTGCTATACCATCTGAGCAAGGCCAATGTTGTGGCGGATGCCCTAAGTAGAGTGTCCATGGGTAGTGTTTCGCATATGGTAGAAGGTAAGAAAGAGTTGGATCGTGATGTACATCATTTGGCTAGATTAGGGATTAGGTTGCTTGACTCTACTGAAAATAGTATAGGGGTTCAGAGTAGTTCTGAATCCTCCTTGGTTTAAGAAGTGAAGGAAAAGCAATACTTAGATGCTAGTTTGGTCAGACTGAAGGAGTCATTCAAGGACCAAAAAGTAGAGGTTTTCTCCCAAGGGGGAGATGGTGTGTTTAGATTGCAGGGTAGATAGTGTGTCCCGAATATTAATGATCTGAGACAGAGGATTATGGCTGAAGCGCATGGGGCGCGATATTCTATTCATCCTGGTGCCACCAAGATGTACCGAAACTTGAGGGAAATCTATTGGCGGAGTGGCATGAAGAAAGATATAGCAGCGTTTGTAGCTAAGTGTGCAATATGCCAACAGGTTAAGGTTGAATACCAAAGACCTGGTGGTATGATGCAAAAGTTTAGTATTCCTATCTGGAAGTGGGAAGAGATAAATATGGACTTCGTAATTAGTACCTCTTTCCAGACGCCATCATGATTCCATTTGGGTTGTGGTTGATAGGTTGACTAAGTCTGCTCATTTCTTGCCTGTTCATACTTCATATAATGCTGAGGATTATGCTAGATTGTATATCCGAGAGCTAGTCAGACTGCATAGAGTTCCTTGTCTATCATTTCGGATAGGGGTACTCAGTTCACTTTGCAATTTTGGAAAGCTTTTCAGAAGGGTCTTGGTACCCAAGTGCTTTTGAGTTCTGCTTTTCATCCACAGATCAATGGTCAGGCTGAGCAGACCATCCAGACCTTAGAGGATATGTTGAGAGCTTATACACTTGACTTTAAGGGAAGTTGGGATGATCACTTACCGTTGATAGAGTTTGCTTACAAGAACAGTTTCCACTCTAGTATTGGCATGGCTCCATTTGAAGCCTTATATGGGAGGAAGTGTACATCACCCATAGGTTGGTTCAAGGTGGGTGAAGCGGCTGTGAGTGGTCCTGATTCGGTATTTGAGGCTATGGAAAAAGTTAAGTTGATTAGGGAAAGGTTGAAAACTGCACAGAGTCGTCAGAAGTCATATGTGGATGTTAGAAGGAGAGACCTTGAGTTTGAAGTTGGTGACCTAGTGTATCTGAAAATTTCACCCATGAGGGGGGTAAAGAGATTCGGAAAGAAGGGGAAGCTTAGTCCCCGTTATGTTGGTCCTTACAAAATTCTTATCCGTGTTGGTAATGTAGCTTATGAGGTCGAGTTGCCTTCCGAGTTGTCCTCTGTTCATCTAATATGCTTAGAAAGCATATTAGCAATGTTGTGGTAGTGGATTCCTCTGTGAGTGCTGACATTCAAGAAAATCTTTCTTTTGATGAGATTCCTGTTGAGATTCTTGATTTCAGTGTCCGAAGACTAAGGAACAAAGAAGTTCCCTTGGTCATGATATTTTGGCGAAACCAATCTGTTTAGGGTAGAACTTTGAAAGCTGAGGCGAATATGCGATTCAAGTACCCGCACCTACTTTCCGTGTACTCCAATCAAGCCGAAGGTACCGTTCTTTCCTAAATCATGCACTTTTGATAAAAGTTGCAGCAGTTCAGCTGTCATTTATTATGTGTTCAGCTGTAGTTTCTTGAATTTATGCATTCTATATTGTATTCGGAGTGAGAAATGATGTGGTGATGAGTCTAATGAATGATTTCAGCTGTATACTGTATTCCCTATATAATCTTGGCATGTCTAGCATCATTCGAGGATGAATGTTTCCAAGGGGGGATGATGCAATACCCTAGGAAATTTTTCGTTGAAATTTTGTGCGTAAATGTGTTGGGTTCTATCTTCTAGAATAAATTATAAATTTTTCATGTGGAATGTCTTAGATTATGACCCACCATTGCGTAGAGTATCGAATAATCTTTCCAACGATATGTGGATAATCCAAACTAGACACCCGAGCGACGAGTTATGAACATTTCGATCGAACCGTGAATAGTAGTGAACAGTAAAACATGCAGGAAAAAGTACAAAAGCCTGGCTTATTTTTTTCTCAATCTTTAAACAATCATAACTCCTTGTACATAATGATCTGGGTGATCTACTATATAACAACGTAAATCTCTACTATTCCTCTTTCTGATGAAATTGGTTTCATCCAATTTGTCTATCGGAGAAAAAAGTTATGGTCGATCTACTTCAACCTATCAAAAGTGAATTTTTGGGTCAACTTCAAATAATCATAAATCCTCGTACACAATAATTTGGGTGAGATACTATATATCAACGGAAATATATGAGAGTCCTCTTTCAAATGAAATTGGTTTCATCCAATTTGAATATCGGAGTAAAATGTTATGGTTGATCTACTTCAGACTATCAAAACAGTCCACCAAAGGACAGATTTGAGAATTATTTAATTTTTAGGGGCATTTCGGTCATCCCCCCACAACCAAAATCCTTCCAAACCCTATATTAAAGCCTATTAGAAGCATTATATGTTATATTTCATCAAATTTCTATAAAAAGAAAACCCTAAGCTCCTACATCCAACTTCGAGAACCTCCAAAGTTCACCATTAATTCTGCAAATTTATTCAATATTCCAAGTTCCTAGTTCAAGAACTCCAAGAACCATCATTCAAAGGCACGATTAACATCTCAAAAATGAGTATCAATCTAAAGTTCATCATTAAAGATATGTGGGGGTTTTTTAACAAGAACTCTCTTTCGTTCTTGTGCCCAAAAGTAATTTTCTTTACAAAGGCATGATTTTTATTTGATTTTTACAAATTTGAAGCATGAACCCATATCTTATTATGATTATTATGAAATCTTGATGTTTATGATTTTGAAAGATGAATTTATATGTGTGGAGATATAAAGCATGAATCTTGAATGATATTTCTCATGATTTTAATATTTGGGTCGTGAATACCCTTTGAAAATTGTGTTTTTTTGAGAAAGTGTGTGTTATAAGCACGTTGATGTTGAATATTTGAGATATTATGAATGATTTGACCTTTTGGTCTTAATGGAGTTGTTTTAAACTCGAGTCTGAAAGAAATCCACAACGTGGTTGATTTTGATATATTGGAAGCCTGATGGCTCCCGATGTATATTTATATATTACTGAAATTGTTTTGTTGTGGATTGTCTTTGAAATGATCTGAGCTAAGTCCGGGAGAAATCTTTAGCACCGAGTGGGAGGTATAAAGCGACCTTACTTCCCTAGAACTACGTGCCCCCATAGGAGTGAACCTGAGGCTGATTTATATAATGATCACTAAGTTGTGTGGATTTGATATCAATAGTCCTACTCCGATGTCAAGGATAGGATGGCACTCCCCAACGTGGGTTTTGCGTTGGACTCCACGTAGCTCACATAGTTTATGTTGGTTATAGGATCTCCCTGTGTGTGTGTGTTTTCTTGTGTCTATGGTGAATGGCGAAGTTATTTAAAAGTGGAATTCTGGAAGTTATTCTTTCGAAAGATTTAAATGATATTTACATTATGGGAATTGATATTCTTGATGAACTGAAAGTGATTGACAAATTATATGATGACTCACATGTGTTATTGTACTTATTTCATCCTCTCATGATTATGATGATTTTCTTCGGGCTATGTGAGTCTTTCATATATCCTGCATATTTCTTATAAATATTTATGATG